>NC_053041.3:398422553-398725583 GCF_002575655.3 Aegilops tauschii subsp. strangulata
GAATATACGCTTTGATAAGTTGATCAAAGGATATAGTTATATACAGACTTGCGGTGAAGCCTGTATTTACAAGAAAGTGAGTGGGAGCACTACAACATTTCTGATAAGTATATGTGAATGACATATTGTTAATCAGAAATAATGTAGAATTATTCTGCAAAGCATAAAGGAGTGTTTGAAAGGAGTTTTTCAAAGAAAGACCTCGGTGAAGCTGCTTACATATTGAGCATCAAGATCTATAGAGATAGATCAAGACGCTTGATAAGTTTTTTTTCAATGAGTACATACCTTAACAAGATTTTGAAGTAGTTCAAAATAGAACAGTCAAAGAAAGGAGTTTCTTGCCTATGTTACATGGTGTGAAATTGAGTAAGACTCAAAGCCCGACCACGGCAGAAGATAGAAAAAGAATGAAAGTCATTCCCTATGCCTTGGCCATAGGTTCTATAAAGTATGCCATGCTATGTACCAGATCTATTGTATACCCTACACTGATTTTGGCAAGGGAGTACAATAGTGATCTAGGAGTAGATCACTGGACAGCGGTCAAAATTATCCTTAGTGAAATAAGGATATGTTTCTCGATTATGGAAGTGACAAAAGGTTCGTCGTAAAAGGTTACGTCGATGCAAGTTTTGACACTAAATCTAGATGACTCTAAGTCTCGGTCTAGATACATATTGTAAGTGGGAGCAATAAGCCAGAGTAGCTCCGTGCAGAGCATTGTAGACATAGAAATTTGCAAAATACTTACAGATCTGAATGTGACAGACCCGTTGACTAAAATTATCTCACAATCAAAACATGATCACACCTTAGTACTCTTTGGGTGTTAATCACATAGCGATGTGAACTAGATTATTGACTCTAGTAAACCCTTTGAGTGTTGGTCACATAGAGATGTGAACTATGGGTGTTAATCACATGGTGATGTGAATTATTGATGTTAAATCACATGGCGATGTGAACTAGATTATTGACTCTAGTGCAAGTGGGAGACTGAAGGAAATATGCCCTAGAGGCAATAATAAAGTATTATATATTTCCTTATATCATGATAAATGTTTATTATTCATGCTAGAATTGTATTAACCGGAAACGTAATACATGTGTGAATATATAGACAAACAGAGTGTCACTAGTATGCCTCTACTTGACTAGCTCGTTAATCAAAGATGGTTATGTTTCCTAGCCATAGACATAAGTTGTCATTTTATTAACGAGATCACCTCATTAGGAGAATGACGTGATTGACTTGACCCATTCCTTTAGCTTAGCACTCGATCGTTTAGTATGTTGCTATTGCTTTCTTCATGACTTATACATGTTCCTATGACTATGAGATTATGCAACTCCCGTTTACCGGAGGAACACTTTGTGTGCTACCAAACGTCACAACGTAAATGGGTTATTATAAAGGTGCTCTACAGGTGTCTACAAAGGTACTTGTTGGGTTGGCGTATTTCGAGATTAGGATTTGTCACTCCGATTGTCGGAGAGGTATCTCTGGGCCCACTCGGTAATGCACATCACTATAAGCCTTGCAAGCATTGTGACTAATGAGTTAGTTGCGGGATGATGTGTTACGGAACGAGTAAAGAGACTTGCCGGTAACGAGGTTGAACTAGGTATCGAGATACCGACGATCAAATCTCGGGCAAGTAAACATACCGGTGACAAAGGGAACAACGTATGTTGTTATGCGGTCTGACCGATAAAGATCTTCGTAGAATATGTGGGAGCCAATATGGGCATCCAGGTCCCGCTATTGGTTATTGACCGGAGACATGTCTCGGTCATGTCTACATAGTTCTCGAACCCGTAGGGTCCGCACGCTTAACGTTACGATGACAGTTTTATTGAGTTTTGATGTACCGAAGTAGTTCAGAGTCCCGGATGAGATCGGGGATATGACGAGGAGTCTCGAAATGGTCGAGACGTAAAGATTGATATATTGGACGACTATATTCGGACTTCGGAAAGGTTCCGAGTGATTCGGGTATTTTTTGGAGTACCGGAGAGTTACGGGAATACGTATTGGGCCTTATTGGGCCATACGGGAAAGAAGAAAAAGGGCCTCAAGGGTGGCCGCACCCCTCCCCTTGGTCTGGTCCGAATTGGACTAGGGAAGGGGGGCGCCCCCTTCCTTCCTTCCTTCTCTTTTTCCCTTCCTCTTTTCCTATTCCATATGGGAGGTGGAATCCTACTAGGACTAGGGAGTCCTAGTAGGACTCCACACTTGGTGCGCCCCCTCCTAGGGCCGGCCTCCTCCTCCCTTGCTCCTTTATATACGGGGGCAGGGGGCACCCCAGAGACACAACAATTGATCCTTGAGATCTCTTAGCCGTGTGCGGTGCCCCCCTCCACCATATTACACCTCGATAATACTGTTGCGGAGCTTAGGCGAAGCCCTGCGTCGGTGGAACATCATCATCGTCACCACGCCGTCGTGCTGACGAAACTCTCCCTCAACACTCGGCTGGATCGGAGTTCGAGGGACGTCATCGAGCTGAACGTGTGTAGAACTCGGAGGTGCCGTACGTTCGGTACTTGATCGGTTAGATCGTGAAGACGTACGACTACATCAACCGCGTTGTGATAACGCTTCCGCTTTCGGTCTACGAGGGTACGTGGACAACACTCTCCCCTCTCGTTGCTATGCATCACCATGATCTTGCGTGTGCGTAGGAAATTTTTTGAAATTACTACGTTCCCCAACAGCTAGGGCTCAAGTTAATATAGCGGGCGAATGGCAATGAGCCGCGGCAGACGGATGGACAACTGGCGCCGAAGTAGGTTCGTCGGGCGTGAATGCGGACGCTGCTTCAGTGACTTAACTGCAGATGCGTTTGGGTTACTGACATGTGGGCCCAACGGGCATCTGGCCCGCATGTCAGTGACACACCAATTGCACCTGCAGTTAAGTCCGGTGAATGCGGCATTGACATTCTGGAGAGACGGTGACCGTTTCAGGCGGGAAGCGCGCGCTAGCGATGGAAGGGGTTTCGGTGTGCAGTGGCACTAAGATCGGTCGCTCACGATAGTACATACTCCGTACCATACTACCATAGTACCCTCTCTAGCTTAGGCTGATTTATAGATTGTCGTTGTGATGGATGATATACATGAGCAAGGCGGTCCGAGTATGACTGTTGGTGTTGAGCCAGGTGAATACATGCTCGGCGTTCGCGTAGGCCTCCATCAAATGTCTAAACAGTAATGTCAGGCACCGCCGGGGCGCGCAGGTGATGGGCTCGCCGTTTGCGTTGCGCCATGAGATGGACTTTGATTTAGAGGGCGACGTGCATGCATTAGCATGCTTTGACAGCGTGAGCGTCTGACGCGAAGTATTTCATTTTCATTTGGCTGACGAGGGTGCGTTGCAGCGACGAGTCCGTGGTTTGATTCCCCACATTGCGCATAATTTTGGTTTTTACAGTATTTCTTTCTCCATTGACAGGTAGGCCCGCGTAGATAGATAAAGAACACGAGCTGATGAGGCGCATGCGGACTGTTTGACTGGTCAACCAGACAAATACGGAGCTATACGCTGAGCCAGTGACCGTATAATCACCATATCTCGTATACAATGATCAAAGTGAGCTATCAAGACAAGTTCGATGACCGCCAATGCATTTTACTCAGTAATAAATGACCATGATTAAAGGGGAATCCAAATTTTCTTCGTCTTCTGTCCTTGAGCTATTGACAAACCAATGCACTATACGGTTGTCCGGCCACTCCACCCCAGAGCTCTCACCAAGCGTCGTTCATGCCACCGCGCCGCACACTAACCGATAAGGGAGCGATGGCATCCCGCCGCGCCGAGTTCCTCGCCGCCCACGACCGCACACAAAATGGTAGGGAAGCAATGGCATCCCGCCGTGCCGAGTTCATCGCCGCTCGCGACCTCACAACTATGTGGGAGGAATTTGAAGATGCCAAGGCTGAATGGGCGGTAGAGCAAGAGGCGGCCAAAGCCGCACAGAGGGAGCGGAAAAGTCAGAAAGCACTCAAGAAAAGAGAGGCCCGCCGCCGCAAGAAATAAAAGGACGCACGCGCTGCTGCGGAGAGGTCGGCGGAGATCCGAGCACGGTGGGGTGTCGCCGACAAAGCCGGGAAGGAGAACGACGGCGTCTGGCCAGCATGTGAGAAGTAGTAGTACTAGTAGTTAGTGTGTGTGTCTGTGTCTGAGTACGAGCATGTACCAATACTACTAGTTACTACTATAGTTTTTAGAGCAAATTACCAGTACATTAGCCTAGACTAAATGGAAAAATTCCTATCCTAAGCATCAAATGGCATCTCTTTCTCTATAGGAATTGAGATGCATGTCATCTCACTTCCTATGATTTTCATATTCCGATCCTATGAACGAAAGGAGGCCTTTGTTGGAGTAACTACTGTAGCTAGCAGTACTGCTGGTACAGTAGTTTTCTTCAAGAAGCGGAATTCAACGAAGTCATGATGGTTCCTTCGTCCGAGCAACTTCAAAGTGGGAAGTGGGCCTGTGATTTGACGGCTCATTAGTCATTGTTACTGCGGCGCGACGACCTGGGTGACTCTCCCTTGGAGTTCTGCGTGCATGGCAAGTGGACCAGGATGGTCGACGTCCCACATGTTGGCGAACGGAAGTATTCTTTCCGATATCGAGGAGCAAGTAAACCGCGTGGTATAGTATCACTGCTGATTGGTTCGCAAAAAATAGTATCACTGCCGATTTATAATTATTTTTTATTTCTGATGAATGCTAGCGTTTCAACTCTTACGACGAAGGGTGCCAAACACGGCACGTGCTGGATGTCCCACACATCAGCGAAAGGAGTGGGACATGAACAACGTGGTAGAGCCCAGCGTAAAAAAACAGCGTGGTAGAGCGTCTCCGCTTCTTCCGCTTCTGGGTCGGAGACCACACGTAGTAGTACTTAGTGGTTTGAACGATACAAAGTGCGACCTGGAGAGAAAGACACGTCTAGTTGGAAGGTCTCGGGGCATACACGTAAACAAATATAAAAGTTAATATGTGCCTCCAACTAATATAGTAGTAGTAGAGTACTTAGGCACGTACTCCATAACATCACCGTGCATTGCACGTACAACATTTAGTGGTAGTACGTAGTAAGAGACAAATGCCGCCCAAGAGTTCCCTTCTCGACCTACTTTTGGGTGTTTGGTAGAGTGTATGGAGGGTGCATGAGTCCACACTAGTTTAGCAAAAATACACTAGAAGCATGCATGAAGAGAGCATGCATGAAGAGGGGTGTTGAGTTGAGCATGCATGAAGAGGGAACAACTATGCTGAGACGAGAACGCAACCAAACACACCCTATATGCCACGCATGTTCATACCATTTGTGCCTTTCTACTTCACTTACCGCGCTACATTACTCAGGTTCGTACGTCCACTCCTGGGTACATGTCCGTCTCGTAGTTCCAGTCCCACGTGTTCTTCATATAGATGGAACGATCCTTGCATAACACGTGCACCTTGATGCTAGATGTCTCGCGTGTTGGCAAAAGGATGAACAAAGCTCACGTAAAAAAATAGAGTGGAAGAACATAGATTCCGGACGACCGAGAAGGAGCAAGGAACCTCGTGGTGGAGCGTCTGCACTCATAATATTTAATATTATTCAGCGATATAAAATTAACCAATCATCTCCACAGTGGACTGGAAGAGTACAAAACACGGCAGCCCAGTGAGTTACATCATACTAGTACATGGCTAACCCACGCTATCACCATATTTCTTGGCTTTCGTGCGACACCTATCTCTAGTAATCCAGCAGCCTGTATCGCTTCTCCCTCCTCGTCTCTATCAAAGTGCGGCGGGCTGGCGTTTCTGCCGTCTATTGAGGTCGGTTAGCTATCACATGTTGGCGACATGCCAAGAGCATTCTAAAAAAAATTCCTTTCACGTTCCGTTTTCAAAAAGAAAAAAAATCCTTTCACGTACGAATTTTCCTGTATGCTTTGAGCAACTTGCATGTCCTATACTACTCCTGTTTGATACTCTAACTTAGCTAGAGGTTAGACTAACTCATGACTAACCCTGAACTAACTGTAGCCAAAGAGGTGTTTGGGTGACAGGGTTAGATTGACAATAAGTGCACTTCATGGAGAGAGAAAAGTGATTTTTCAGTGGTCCCAATGAGAACTATCTCCAGTTAGCACCTCTTGGGTGGGATAGTTTTTTTTGGTGGGTTCGGTGCAACTTGCTCCAATTTAAACCCTCATGCTTGGATACTTTAGGGCTATTTGAGCCCCAACTAGCTCAAACTAACTCTAACCATGGATCCAAACAGGGCCTATGGCCAGTCTCGACGCGGAGCAGTCGCGTGCACCGGGAAGCGGCGCTCTCTCGGCCGTCGCGCCACTTCAAAGCCGGCGCCAGTGAGAGGTCGCCTCCGCTCTGGCCGGGCATTAATGCGGCACTGACGCTCCAGGGCGACGCTGACCGTTTCACGCGGGAAGCGCGCGCTGGCAAGGGAGTATAGGTTTTGAACCGTTTCAGGTGTAGTACTGGTAGTTTGCAAAACTACTCAATTATTGCACTCAGTTTCCTAAGAAATTGTGGTAAAAAATGTTACTCCACAGCCCGCTTCCCTTCTCCTTCCTCTTCCACCGCCCGCGCACGTCCGCGGGAAGCGACCGGTCAACCCTTATATAGGAGTGCTAGCACAAAAAGATGCATGCATGACCACTAAAATTTCCATATTAAAGCGCCACTCCGGCGGGAGTATGGCGTATGTTGTTACCTTCGGCCGGCCCATGGCTACCGGGCGACGGCGACCAGAGAAGAGGCCGCGGGAGGGGAATGAATGCAGCTACTGTTTGGGTTCGCCTTCCGGCTTAAATAAATGCGCAGCATCACGTGTACCCGCGGGTGCACAAATTGTAATATGCGTGTCTGCTTAAGTGGGCGTCACGTAACTGGTGTGTGTGTGAGAGAGATTCTGAGAGACAGAGTGCGTGTGTGCGACTCTACTCTTCGGACATGTACTCAACCTTTTGCATCGGGATATAAGTATAATGGTATTTACTTTAGCTAGTGATTTACGTGGCCATGTTAACGTGGTTGTGTCAAAAAATGTCACTTCCTGCTCGTGATTTGCGTTATATAATTACAAGCAAGATTCTTGTGCATTGCACGGAACATCAATATGCATTTTTTTTACAGAACACCTGTTGTGATTGACCCATGCAGGAGTAATCCCATGTGTAAAAACTAACGATATCTCGAGAATTTTATTGGAAAACTGGTATCTCGAGAATGTCATCAAAAAATGAAAGATGAGAGATAAGGCAAGGAGGAGTGGAGCGTGGTGGTGACTGGTGGTCGGAATGGGCGGAGGCATGGGGATGGACGGCGCCGGCAGGCGGCAGCGGCCACCATGCATGCTAGATTGTTCCAGAGACTTATTCCTTTTTTAATTGCTGAGCAATGAGGTTGCGGGAGATAATGATGTGGAGAGAGGTGCGGGTATCTTTTGTAAAATTATCATAGTTTGCTTTCTATCCTCAGATATAGATCATATGGTCTGTATTACAAGATGGCAGGCACACCATCACCGCCAACTCGTTTTTTTATAAGGGTACAGATGATAAGTTTGCTGACTACTAAAGTAAAGTGGAATTTGTCCATGTTATGCAAGTAAATAAAGGTGATTGTTTATCATACGGGTAAGGTTGGATGAAGGGTGGTAGGAACAAATGCTCCGCCTAGAGCATGTGTGTGTGAGATGGAGTCTTAGTGTGTGTGTGTGGGGTGTGTGTGTGTGTGAGAGAGAGAGAGAGAGAGAGGAGAGAGATGGAGTCTTAGTTTGTGTGTGTGTGAGAGAGAGAGAGATGGAGTCTTAGTGTGTGGGGGGTGTGCGTGCGTGCGTGTGTGTGTGTGTGTGTGTTTGTGTGTGTGTGTGTGTGAGAGAGAGAGAGAGATGGAGTCTTAGTGTGTGTGGGGGGTGCGCGCGTGCGTGTGTGTGTGTGTGTGTCGCGGGGTCCTCTGTGGCGGATGTAATTTAAGTGTGCATGGCTTCATCATAGAGAGGTGATGTGTATGGCAGAGGCCACCAACGATGGGGTGCGAGAGAGAAAATGCCCGTAGAGAGGGAAGAGAAGGTGTGTGCGCGTGAGGAGTCGACATCGAGAGAACGTGTTTGTTCGAGAGACACCGAGGAAGACTACTATATATCGATGGTGCATGTAGGCGGGAATTAAACAAAGGGATGGTCTTATTGGTTTCGGGGATATAGGGGAAGAGTGAGAGGCGGGGGGTAGCTAGAAGGAGATTGTTAAGTGTGAGTGTGTGTTTTACCCATCCAGGCGGAAGTTATGTGCACAAAAGAGGAGAACGATTCGATGTGGCGTTAGGATTGAGGGTAATTAACTACGTATGGAGACATAGAGACCTTGAACGTGCATGTGTGAGAGGTATACATGTATACGTGGGATGTGTGTGTGTGCGCGCGCGCATGATCGAGATAAAAGAAAGAAGGCATAAGTCATAAGATCAACGACATGGGAGAGACGGATCGGTATGACAATATGCATGCATGTGAGAATGCAGGGAAGAAGGCCCGACAATTGAGCATGTGTTTTTGTCTTTAAGAGATAGTGGCGTGGGCTGGAGCATGCATCTATGGCGAGCAGAGGGAGTGAGGCGCAACGATTGTGCAAAAGAGACCAACCTATAAATGCATATGTATGGAGAGACATATATAGTGTGGGTGATAGGAAGCAAGACTCCGTGTGAGAAAGAAATGTTGACGGAGAAACTATAGATAGATACAGAGATGGAGATGCTAGCTAGAGGGACATCCGCTAGTTTGGGTGTTGGAGATGACCGTCGGGTGGTTCAAAGGGTGAAGTTATATATGTGTGTGAGAGGGCACTTGACTGCATGTAGAGAGAAACATATGTAGTGTGCGTGATAGGAATCAAGAGTGAGGCGAGAAAGAAGGTTGATGGAGAAACAGATAAATAGAAAGATAAAGATGCTAGCTAGTGTGTGTTAGAGATAGGAGTCGAGTGGATCAGAAGGCTGGGTTATGTGTGTGGGTGTGAGAGAGATAGAGAGAGGGTGCATGTGAGTCACATACAAACAGATATCAGAGAGAAATGAGATCCAGAGAGACGGAGTTTTGTGTCTGCGAGAGAGAAAGATATTTCACAACGAGAGTGATAGCTAGAGAGACATACGAGGGAACGCAAGATATCTCTAGGGAGAGAGGGTGTGTGTGAGCGACATACAAGAGAACAATGGAGAAATATGAGACCCTGGGAGACAGAGTTTGTGTTTGTGTGTGAGAAAGATATATTGAAGAGGAAGAGTCGTAGGTTCTCATATCTAAGGAGCGAAAGACATCTCTGTATGAGGGGTGTGCGAGTGGCACACATGGGAATAGTAGAGCGAAATGAGACCCCGGGAGACAAAGTTTTGTGTTTGTGTGAGAGAAAGAGATTCCACATGGAGAATCATAGTTAGAGACACATAGCAGGGAGCGAGATATACTTAGAGAGAGATAGAGTGATGAAGGTCGAGGGAGAGAGTACCGTCAGTGTGTTACAAAGATAAAAGATCATTGTCGACATACAGGTAGCACGAGAGATACCTGAGAGACGATGAACGCGTATAGGTCCAGAGAGATAGTCCTATATAAGCATGAGTGATAGCTATATGAGACGAATATCTGGATTAAAGGGGATTCAAATATTTAAACTGGAGATCACGACATCGATAATATCATAACGCAAATTGGTGTATCAAACATGCATATTCATTTGAATTTGGGCACACGTGTAATGTTATATAGTTTATCAATATTGGTGATCCATAGATTCTTCAATTACAAACAATGCATGGTTTATATGCAATTAATGTCTAAACGGGATTACACTATATGTTGCGTGTGTGAAACACATTATACATGTTTGAGAAGTAAAAAAACCCGCATGAAACACACATTAATTGGAGACAGTTAGCGAGGAATGCATACATTGGATTTCAACATAAAGTGGTTTCAAATATTTGAAAATCCAAATTGATGGATACAACCTTATGAATCTGAGATCATGCCATTTGTAAACCATATTTATGTATAAATGGTGTTGTGCTTTTGAAAGTATATACAAAAAAATGATGTATATAGAATGTAATTCCAATTGAAAATGGATCCCGCCCGAAAAAAATAGAATACAAACGGGATTCGAATTGAGTTGGCACGGTAAACGTGCACTCTACAAAATTTGAACAAAGCAGGGAAAGTCGCAATAACCGCCCGAAACCAAAATCTGCGAGATGGAAATCACTACTTCCTATCCCTGCCATGCAAAGCCTATCTGCTGGATTTCTATAGGTTTCGATAGGGGTAGGTTTGTAATTTCACCCAAATGTGACGTAACCACCTCTCCCCCGGATTCATACACGGTGGGCGCCAAAACATAGTGTGTCCTCGGCCGAAATCGACTCCCTCCCCGATTCATATTCATACACGGTGGGCGCCAAAAACAAACTCTCGTCGGCAAATATTCGGTGTATGCGAGATTACCGTCCTATCCCCAACCGACTAATGTTGCTGTGATGTAGTAGAAATTTGAAACGGGGGCTAAGTTTGTAAATTTTCTCGCATTTGAGACAAGCGCGCCCTGAATACATGGTTCCCCCTTCCTCTCTACCTCCCTTTTCCCCATTCGTACTCCGTGGGCGCCAAAACACCCTCTCCACCCCACCCTCCTCCGTCCGCTGCCGTCCGCCACCCCATCCACCGCCGTCCTCCTCCACCATGCCGGAGCTGATACCCCGACGCCGCCGTCCATTACAAGAGATCGACCTCTCTCATCCACGGCTTCGGACCAGGATCCTTGCATCCCGTCCTCTCGCTTCCTCCTCGCCGTCGTCCACCTTGCCGGCGCCGCTCCTACGACCGTCTCGTCCACCGCGCCCCGCCGCCACCGTCTACCCTCCTAGATCTGCTTCCACGCCGCCGACAGCCATCGCTACCGCAGCACCGTCAAATTCTCACCAGCTGCGTACACGGCGCCGCACCAGAGGCGGTACTCTTTTGTATCTTCTCAACTTATTTATCGCAGCAAGAAAATAGATCGCCACTGCTTTACTCTGATTTCTTGTCTTGGTTGTGAAGTTGCCTTTGTCCGGTTTGCACCTTCAGATCCGCCATGGCACGCTCAACACTATACTCCCAATGCTTATGGTTTTCCCCTTTTATATTCCACACTAGTTAAATCACAGTAGACTAAATTTCAAAATTGGGTCAGTCGATTTTTCAAAGCTCGCCGGAGTTCGCCGGTGCGATCGAAGGGGCTCGGGTGGTTGTGGGGCCTCACCGAACAAAGAAAACTCGACACAGGTGGGGGTTGGGGCGGGGGTGGCGGAGGAACACAGGCGGTGGGGGCCGGTGGTCCGGCCGGCGGCCCGTGCGGTGTTCTGTATGGGAAGAATCAGAGACGAGGAGAAGAAGGGTTAGGAGACGTAGGATCTTCATCCAACCGCCTGGAATGGTCGAGAGACGGCTGGGAGTTGCATTCTTAATGCGCTCTGGTTCATCATGTGTGGGCACTGCGCAACCAACATTTTATTATCCAAAATTTGCTTGCTCTTCTTTACCATGTTCCTCTTCCGTTCTTCTTTAATATGTACTCTATCCGTTCCTAAATACAAGTCTTTGTATAGATTCCACCATGGACTACATATGGAGCAAAATGAGTGAATCTACACTCTAAAATGTATCTGGATACATCTGTATGTGATCCATAGTGGAAATCTGTACCAAGACTTATATTTTGGAACGGAGGGAGTATGATAGTAGTATAGTATGGTCCTTGTACTGAAGATGAGCAGGGACATTTGCAGTGTAGAGGTCTATACGGTCGGTTGTGATGGACACTTTGAGCCTCTTTGATTCATAGGATCTTGTAAACATAGGAATAGGATTTGTAGTGGCATGCCCACTTGAATCCTATAAGAATAGCAAGGAAATGCGGGGAGCTGTGTCGCCTTTGAGAGTTACACTAATATTAACAGTACCGCACCTTCACTTTGATGGCAAGTCTATAAACGAATTTTCGGTGAAGTCTCCTGTGCTAAATTTAGAAGACATTGAATGGAAAAACCTTGTTATGCACTGGTCTCATTCCCAGGATGAGGTACTGTCTATGAAATCACATGACAATTTGAACTTCTACTTTTCCGCATGTGCCTTACGGATCTTTTTTGCAGGAAATCTGCTCGAAGAAGAATTCCGGTTTGACAAGAATGACAGGATATCGCAAATATGTTGCCCGCTGCTTTGCTCTTGTTAGTACCTGTTGTCCTGTATCACTGTACTTGCATACATACCTGGTTCATTATGTGACAGCAGTATGCATGATAGCTTGCTTATCAATTGTTCGCTCCAAATTATCTGATCTGTATGAATGGTTACATTAGTGTAGAATATATCCAATTCCAATGTTTTTTTAGCTCTGCATTGTTCTTGTAAGTACATGCTGTCCTTTATCAGTGTACTTATAATGACAGGTAGTTGTTCATGTACCATCACTCTGCAGCTTATTTTCCTTTGCCCTCCATTTTCTACACATCAGATCTATATTTACTCTTACCATAAGGTTGGTACTGAAGAAGTTTAGCTGTGCATTTCTCTTGGTTGTACCTTTTGCCTGTATCGCTACACTTACATTTATAGCTACTTGGTTATGTAGCATCACTCTTCATCTTATCTTAAATATTCTCCATTTTTCGTATATTATCACATCTATATTTACTCTTAACAAAATGTAGAATAAAGGCAATGCTTTTGAAGAAGATTCTGTGGTAAACTTCTTGAATTGCACCCCCCATCAGCATGGACAAGGCCTTTATAGAGCGTGTCTTCACCAATAATGTAAGTTTGTCCATCTCCAGCCTTCAAACTTTGTTGTATATATTTGGTTAGGCATGACTGCAACAGCTATTTATTTTTGGTGTTTGCATCAAATTGCTTGTTTAAAGTTTATTATGTAGTTCATAAACAAAAGTTTGTCCTTTCTCAATTTAAGTTTTCAGTTGTACAACCAAGTTCCTTCTTCATACCATGCAAATTAAACTATACAGAGCAAGTGATCTTCTTTTGCACTGCATGTATGCTTCTGTTCTTCATCCGTAATCCAGTGGTGTGGTGAACCTACCCACTACAGCACAATGTCATATTCTGCAATGTCTTAACTATGAACAATGTCATATCATTCTACTATTATTTAAACCGTCTCTTTATTTGCCAATCTGAAATGGTATAAATTGACAGCACACTAACCATTGATATTTATGAGTTCTTGATCTGTAATCCAGTGGTGTCGTGAAGCTGCCAACTCCTTCACAATGTCATTTTCTGCCATGTCTTGACCTGAACAATACCATATTGTGTTAATGCAATTTTAAATTGTGTCACTTTATTCGTCAGTAAGAAATGTGATGAATTGTCGGCACTGATACTTTTATGTGCAAAACCTGTCATTTGTCTGCTTGTTTATCTTTCAGAGTGAGGAAGATATAAGTGTTGAACAAGCGTAGTCTCATCATCTTGCTCAGCTGCTTGCGCTGCAGCTCCCCAGCAGGGCTAACCTTTCTTGAACTCTATTGAAGTGCTATCGGTTTTGTATATTATTTTGTCGGCGTGTTTATTTTCACTGGTGGCGATCTTTGATGCCTAGTGTATGTAATCTGCTGTCTGCCTGTGCTTTATTATCATAGTGGCGAACTTTGATGCCTAGTGGATGTAATATGCCGTAATTTCTTTATTGTATAGTCTAGGTTTTTTCTTATTCACGATGCTGCAGTTATTTTACTGTATATATATCCTGTCTTCGCAGTAAACCGGCCAAACCGTAAAATTACGGTACATAATCGGGCCGTCATGCAATCAGGATGTAGGTTGGGCCTGAAACGTGCCGAACAGCTCACGGGCCGGCAGCAGCCCGAAATGAACCCCGGCCCATGATTGTGCAAATCAAATCACGGGCTTTTAACGGGCCAAAATTGTCTCGGTCCTTGTTTGTCCCAATCAGATATCGGCTGCGAGCAGGCCGGATGCAAACCGGGCCGTAGTTAGGCCCAACTATATGACGGGCTTTTAACATGCCGAAATTAATATAGGGCCGAAATGTTAAATGGGCCCTTAACAGGCCAAAACTAATATCAGGCCGAATTACTAAGTGGGCCTTTAGCAAGTGGGCCCAAAAGCATAGTGTCCAGTTGATGGGCCGAATCTGATATGGGCCATAATTGAGCCCAAAGCCTCTTAAAGGGCCGGACCTGATCTGGGCCGTAATTTGGCCCAGAACGTGGTAGGCTTTTAACGGGCCGGATCTCATATGGGCCACTATTAGGCCCGGAGCGTGGCAGGCCATTAATGGACCGGATCAAATATGGGCCGGCATTTGGCCCAAAACATGGCAGCCAGTTAATGGGCCAGCCTACTAGGGTCCTCAAAATCTTGTGGGCCTACAGCTGGGCCGGCCCATTAATGTCAGCGAAATCTCGTGGGCCTTAGCTGGGCCGGCCCATTATGATCCGCAAGAATCTTGTGGGCCTTTACCTGGGCCGGCCCATTATGGCACACAAAAATCTTGTGGGCCTTTACCTGGGCCGGCCCATTATGGCCCGCAAAATCTTGTGGGCCTTTAGCTGGGCCAGCCCATTATGGCCCGCAAAATCTTGTGGGCCTTTAGCTGGGCCAGCCCATTATGGTCTGCAAAATCTCGTGGGCCTTTAGCTGGGCCGTCCCATTATGGTCCGCAAAATCTTGTGGGCCTTCAGTTGGACCGGCCCATTTAAACTTGATGGGTCGGTCCACGTGTCAACATATCATAGGCGCATCTCACCCATTGGATGAGTGACACCTGTGCCAACACGGACCTGACACGTGTCTCCTCCAGCCAATGATGATTTTACACATGGAAAATCCCCATTGGTCAGGGCTATTAACGGGTTATCGGATCCAAAACCCGACCTGGTAGCTTAACGGCGTTCCGTTACGGTGGATGCCACGTGTCGGTCACCCTTGACGAAAGCACTTCTGTGACGCGCGATTTATCGTCATGGAAGTGGACACTTCTGTGATGATAATTTTGGTAATGTCATGGAACACTTCTACGACAGCACAGGTATGACTATCTTGATTCTGTCATAAATTTGTCATGGATGTACATGCATGACAAAAAACGCGACCTACTGTGACAAACACGTATCATCGCGGAAGTGTATTTTTTTGTAGTGCATGATCTAGTTCCTTCTTGTCTCTTACTTTCATGTGTTGCCTGTGATTGATTCGTTCTTGCTTCATCGTAGTGATTGTACACTCCAGATCAGTCAGTTTCTTCTTCATCTTTATGTTATCTTCTGCGAGTATGGTGATAACACTCCGAGCCCTACCATGCCATTCATCATCCAACTAGTTAACAAAGGCACGAGCCTCATATCCATGTGAATGTTAAATATTCAGGATGAGTGGGGGCATTAACTCAACTTAAAGGATGAACTTAGCACTAACCTCTAAACGACAACTGAGAAACTGTCTGCCAATGTCGAATCCCTTCATGCATACACGTCGAGGGGAGTGTGCCCGTGCACACAACTCAACTTTTGGTACTTCTTGGTGGCACAAAACTCAGAGTCGAACTCATGTTGCGGGAGTCTGGAGTCATACTCCAGATCCGGCAGTTGATCGCTTTCCTAGGGGATCATTTAGGACGGATTGAGGGAGCTACTTTGGACATGCTAAAAAGATCAGGATTGATTGGAACGTGGCAAGACGATTCAGATTTGTAGTACACCGGCCTTTTGATGACCTTAGGCAAGTGCTTGACGGTGACCGCCGTCATGGCGGCGCCACCCATCGCGCTGCCGAGAGCGACGATACGAGCCACAGCAGCGGCACCGAAACCATCAACACCGCTCGTCCGCATTCCCCCGCTGTTAGCGCCATGCGAGGGAATTTGGGGGCTAGGGATTTGGGGGAAATGGGGAAACTATGGGGATCTGATAACGGTTGGGGAACTACTTATCGCACTCTGTTGTATAAGGCACATGGTTTTTACATATCATTTGTGTTCGATATTAAAACTTCACACATGATTTCCACACCAAATCGTGTGAGATGACAACGTGCGTGAGACACAGTTCTCGTAACATAACCGTATGTGATGCACTACCCGGTACATATGGGGATGCAATAATTGAGTTAATACTTAGGGCAAATAGCCGCTCTACGCATACCCATCAAAAAATAAAAACAATCGCTCCGTAGATAGAGATGGGGGCGGCGGCTGAGGCAGTGACTACCAGATAGGAGGTCAATCCTCGATCGGCAATGGTAGTGGCGTGATAGGAGGTCAATCCTCGGTCAGCGATGGGAGATTGAAGGATCTCAATCCTCGAGGTGGGCGGCGACGTGATTGGATCACATTGATATGTCTCCAACGTATCTATATTTTTTATTGTTCCATGCTATTATATTATCCACCTTGGATGCTTTATATGCATTATTGATTTATTATGCTATTTTATATGATTTTTTGGGACTACCTTATTAACCTAGTGCCAGTTGCTGTTTTTTTCCTTGTTTTTGTCTTTATAGAAAATCAATACCAATCGGAGTACGAATGGAACGAAACTTTTCGATGATTTTTCTTGGACCACAAGACACCCTAGAAGCTTTGGGAGGAGGCCAGAAGAGCCACGAGGTGGCCACAATCTCGGAGGGTGCGCCCTAGGGGGGCACCCCCCAAGCTTGTGCCCCCCCATGGAACTTCCAACCCTAATTTTTCTTCTATCAATACGCAAATATTCCCCTAGACCAGAGGGCAGACCAAAAATACTTTTCCACTGCCGCAAGCTTCTGTCCTCGTGAGATCCCATCTGGGGACCTTTTCCGGTATTTCGCCGGAGGGGGATTCGATCGTGAAGGGCTTCTACATCAACCTTGCTACCCTTTCGATGATGTGTGAGTAGTTTACCAGAGACCTATGGGTCCATAGCTAGTAGCTAGATGGCTTCTTCTCTCTCTTTGATCTTCAATACAATGTTCTCCTCGATGTCCTTGGAGATCTATTTGATCTAATCTTCTTTTGCGGTGCATTTGTTGAGATTCGATGAATTGTGGGTTTATAATCAGATTATCTATGAATATTATTTGAGTCTTCTCTGAACTCTTTTATGCATGATCTATATAGCTTTGTATTTCTCTCCGATCTTTTGATTTGGTTTGGCCAACTAGATTGATTTTTCTTGCAATGGAAGAGGTGCTTTGTAATGGGTTCAATCTTGCGGTGCTCAATCCCAATGACAAAAAGGGACATGACACGTAAGGATGGGAAGGGGCCGACCCGGACCTGGCCTTGGACCCGGCCCTTGTGGCCTCAAGGCCAACTTGAGAAGCCATGGGTCGACCCATATAAAGAACAGTCAATGGCCTCGTTGGCCCGATGGGTATTTCGGGTCGACCCAGTCTTTTTGCTTTACATTGCTTTGTAGATAAATGAGATGTTGAAATTACACACGATTTATAATGGAATCCGAGTGCAATAACTACTAAAATTACACACGATTTATAATGGAGCCACGGGGGAGACCAGGGGCAAGGCCAGTAGCGAGCGACCAAGCCTCTTTGCCGATCGGCGGAAATCAAACAAGCTAAACTTAGATCACATGCCGGGAAACTGATCTCTATCCTTCAGTTCATAGAGCAAATGAAGAAAAAGCACCCAATATGGGACGGATCAATAGAGTTTCGCTTATGTTTCTCAATAACAACTCAGAAGCCTAGAAAACAGGGTGTCGACAAACTTTGATCAATAATGCAGAGGAAACAAGTCGCCACAATTAGCTACAGGAGATAGTTAGAGCGAGCATTGGTTAGTGGATAAATCTACGCGGTGAAATAGCAAGATGCAGTGTGGCTCCTAGTTCAGCACTTCATGCAGTATATAGAAGCACGTATAAGACTATAAGATGGGCAGACCCGGCTGACCCATCGGTCACACGGTGCCGGCCCTGTTGACCAAAATCTCGTTTGAGACTGACCCACATGACCCATTGTCCTCAAACTTTTGGGTTGGGTCAGCGACCCGGCGGGCCAACCCGGCCCATTCCCATCCTGAATGACACGTATTTGTATTGTTGCCATTAAGGATAAAAAGATGGGGATTGTTCATATTGATTGGATCTATCCCTCTACATCATGTCATCTTGCTTAAGGTGTTACTCCGTTCTTGTTAACTTAATACACTAGATGCATGCTGGATAGCGGTCGACGTGTGGAGTAATAGTAGTAGATGCAGGCAGGAGTCGGTCTACTTGTCTCGGACGTGATGCTTATATACATGATCATTGCCTTGGATATCGTCATAACTATGCGTTTTTCTATCAATTGCTCAACAATAATTTGTTTACCCACCGTATACTTTCTTTCGAGAGAGAAGCCTCTAATGAAAACTATGGCCCTCGGTTCTATCTTTTATCATATTATTTTTCAGATCTACAAAATAAAAAATACCTTGTTGTATTTTAGTTTATTTTGCACTTTTACTTATCTTTTATATCACTATAAGATCTCATCCTTGCAAGTAACCGTGAAGGGAATGACAACCCCTTTATCATGTTGGGTGCAAGTATTTTTTTGTTTGCGTAGGTGCAATTATTGGAGACTTGTGTGTTCCTCCTACTAGATTGATACCTTGGTTCTCAACAGAGGGAAATACTTATCTCTACTTTGCTACATCACCCTTTCCTATTCAAAGAAAAAACCAACGTAATCTCAAGAAGTAGCACACATCCCTCGCGGTTGATGACGGGATAGTGGAGCTCAAACTTCAGGCAGTTGCCCCACTAACCGCTGCTCCTCGACCCTGTTGTCTCGCCGCGCCGCGATTACTCGCTGCTCTGTCTGCTGGGTGAAGGTCGTCGCGCGGCTAATTAATTAAGGTATTCTTTCCATTCGATGGCTTAATTAAGGTATTCAATTCATAAGGGTATTATTGTACTCTACGTGTAAATTGACTGGTCATTAACTTTTGTCATCGCACGACTGGATAACAATATCGAGCGCCCTCCATAAATTATGAAAACAAAATCTTGTGATTTATTCACACATCTTTGGCATACATTAATCCATTTATTAATATATTTTTTGAACTACCCCTCATGTGGTGCAGATGGAATGATATCAATGGATGAAGGAGTGGATAACCTTAAGTTTTATGCGTGGTTTGAAGGAGTTCATCACTTTGGCTGAAGGGATAAAGATGAGAGTCGATGAAGAATATTACGTTCGTCCTTTGTCCATGCCTGGATTGTACCAATACAGAGTCACATCCAATTATAGACGTCGAGTTCCACTTATACAAGCGGGAATTCATGGATGGATATACACGTTGGACTAGACACGGTGAAGAGCCGGTCATGGATGAAGGTAACCAGGGCGGCAAGATGCCAAACCCCGATCAGAGTCACATGGATGTTGAATCTAACCTCGTGGCTCAGACGTCATGCTACCAACGGAATAGAGACATGCCAACCCCCCCCTCCCCCCAATAAAAACCAAGACTGCGATGCAAACGACACCGACGACCTTGATGGTATGCCAAATTTTGCTGCTATGATTGCAGTTTTCCAGGCCGAGATAAATATGTAGCTAGGTACAAGGATCTGCCAACCATTAAGGTGGACTCCGAGAGAGATTTGTATCCAGGTTGCAAAAAGAAATATTCCAAGTCAAGTGCCACACTGGCGCTTCTTAGATTTAAAGCAGAAAGCGGTCTATCAAATAAGGGCTTCACATAGTTGTTAGGTCTTTTCAAAGACATTCTTCCAGAAGATAATGTGCTCCCCAAAAGCACGAACGAAGCTTATACGTCTCCAACGTATCTATATTTTTTGATTGTTTCACACTATTATATTATCAATCTTATTTGCTTTATATGCAATTTTATATCATTTTTTGTAACTAACCCATCAACTCAGTGCCTAGTGCCAGTTCATGTTTTTGCCTATTTTTATTGTTTCACAGAAAAACAATATCAAACGAAGTCCAAACACGATGAAAATTTATGGTGATTTTTTTGGACCAGAAGGGACCCTAGAAGCTTCTGGAGGAGGTCAGAAGATGTACGAGAGAGCCATAAGTGGCAATATCAAAGCGAATATCTATTTTTTAAATGAAATATCTCAGTTTAAACTAAGGTAGATGAGTGTAAAAATATCACTCATAAGGTACTCTGCCTGTGTAGCTCTCCATTGAGTATTGTGAACATCTTGGAACGTCTGACAATCTGATAGGCGATGATTTCCTCATCAGGGAGCTTGTGTCATGTCAAATAAGCCAGATAAGGCTCTGTCCACTTTGGTGTTGCATGAAGTGTTGCAACCAACTCAGATTATGGGTCTGGATTGGCCATATCTTCCTCCATTGGTAACTTGACCGACGGGCTATGCAGAACATCCAGAATGACATTGGGTGGAACTAGCTTTCAATGGGAACCCAACCTATACGGTGCATCAGCTGCCCCATTGAGCCAACGATCTATATGATCAACCGATATCCTTTGAAATGGCATACGACTGCTGTAACTGCACGTCTGTATGCTGCCATAACCAGGTCTTTTGAATCCCAGGTCCCGGTGACCTGCTACGTGACAAGGACTGAATCACCAAGGCATCTGATTCGACTGATGTTCATCTCCTTGGTAATACGTAGTCCGTGAAGTAGAGTCGCATATTATGCTGCATCGTTAGTACAAGTAAACATGGTCAACAAGACATAGCTGAACTTATCGCCGCGAGGGGAAGTTAGAACTACTCCATCCCCCGAGCCCTCGAACTGCCTAGACCCATCAAAGTATAGCGTCCAATATTTGGTGTTTGGCTTCTCTCCAGGGGCTTGCGGTTCTGTCCAGTCATTGAAGAAATCGACCAAGGCCTGTGACTTGATAACTGTACGCGACACATACTTCAGATGATGTGGCCCAAGCTCGATAGCCCACTTCGCAATTCACCCTGTCGCCTCTCTGTTCTGAATGATATCAGCAAGAGTTGTTGAACTAACGACTGTTATAGGGTGCTCCTGTAAATAATGCTTCAACGTGCGGCTTCCCATGAAAACACCGAAAACCAACTTCTACCAATGTGGGTATCGCTGCTTGGACTCTGTAAAGAATCCCACTTATCTAGTAGACTTGTCACTGAACTGGGTACTCTTTGTCCTCCTCTTTGCGCTCGACCACCACTACTGCACTGACAGTTTTGTTGTTAGCAGCGACCTACAGTAACATAGGTTCCTTCTCCCGGGGAACTACAAGGATAGGTGCTTCAGACAACTACTTCTTGAGCGCTTCGAGAGCCTCACTTGCTTCATCGTCCCAAATAAAGTTGTCCGTTTTCTTCAAGAGACGGTATAATGGAATAACTTTCTCCCCAAGCTGGCTTATAAACCGGCTCAAGGCTGCGACACAACCTGTGAGCTTCTGGACAACGTTGAGAGAGGCCATTTTCTTCAGATCGACGATGGCCTGATTTTTTTCCAGGTTTGTCTCAATGCCGCGCCTTGAGACAAAGAAACCCAACAATTTGCCCGCTGGCACTCCCAACACGCATTTGGTCGGGTTCAAATTCATCTGATATATTCACATATTATCAAATATCTCCTTCAGATCTGCGATCAGGGTGTCGCTCTTCTGGGACTTGACTACAATGTACAAGGTCTTACAAGGCCTTTTTTAATGTGTTTCACATGCTCGGTCCATGGCAGCTGTATGTCATGCCCTACCATCGAATCTTCTACAGATAAGCAGTTGCGCATGTGAACTACTTTTGTGTGAATGTGTGTGCATTGGTATCCATTCTCTTAGGTATATAGGGTATGTATAGTATGTGCCAAAGGTTGCCATGTCAAAAAAATCAGTTGAGTTTTTTTTGCCTAAAGTTTTGTAAAGTGGAGCACTGGCATTGCCAAAAAGTTAATCTTGCATCAAACAAAAGCCAATGTTTTAACCATGATTTAAAAATTGGTAACTTTCTTTTTGTCACAATACAAACACGCCAATAGCCTTCTCGGAAACGATTTATATGCTCTGTTATTTGCCTAAATGTTCGATGACAATGATACATGAAAACATATAAGCTTGCGCTAAGATACCGTCAAACCAAACAATATTTACCATAAGAGCAACTCCAATGGGGCGACCCATTTCGTCCGTCGCTGTCCGTTTGGGTCGGCGCAGACACAAAAGGCGGCCCAACGCACGGACCCAAACGGACGTGCGTCCGCTTGGTGTCTGCATGCTGACCCATTCCCGGCCCAATTTTGAGCCGGATTTGCGTCGGCGCGGACACGAGACAGATGCGCGCGTGTGCGCCTACTCCTCCCCCCGGGCCCACCCGTCGGTGGTAGCCACCACCATTTCCCCCCATTTCCCCCAAAACCCTCCCGCCCGCGCGCGCTCCCGCCCCACACCCGCCATGGACGACGCCCTCGACCTCGACGCCGCCGCCGGCCTCGCCTCCCTCGCCTCGTCCGGCATGACGACCGCCCCCTCCGGCAAAGGCAAGCCTCGTGCCCCGCGCAAGACCGCCGCCGCGCCCAAGCCAAAGAAGGCGCTGACGCCCGAACAGTGGGCAAGGGATTCGGCCAAGAGGAAGGGCCGGAGGCACGCTGCGGACACGATGGATGAAGCCATCGCGGCTGCCGCTGATACGTCTCCAACGTATCTATAATTTTTGATTGTTCCATGCTATTATATTATCTGTTTTGGATGTTTAATGGGCTTTAATATGCTCTTTTATATTATTTTTGGGACTAACCTATTAACCAGAGGCCCAGTGCCAGTTGCTGTTTTTTTGCCTATTTCAGTGTTTCGCAGAAAAGGAATATCAAACAGAATCCAAACGGAACGAAACCTTCGCAAGGATCTTTCTTGGAACAAACGCAATCCAGGAGACTTGGAGTGGAAGTCAGAGACGCAACAAGGCGGCCACGAGGCAGGAGGGCGTGCCCAGGGGGGTAGGCGCGCCCCCCACCCTCGTGGGCCCCTTGTAGCTCCACCGACCTATTTCTTTCACCTATATATACTCTTATACCCTGAAAACATCTAGGGGAGCCACGAAACCACTTTTCCACCGCCGCAACCTTCCGTACCCGTGAGATCCCATCTTGGGGCCTTTTCCAGCGATCTGCCGGAGGGGGATTCGATCACGGAGGGCTTCTACATCAACACCATAGCCTCTCCGATGATGTGTGAGTAGTTTACCACAGACCTTCGGGTCCATAGTTATTAACTAGATGGCTTCTTCTCTCTCTTTCGTTTTCAATACAAAGTTCTCCTCGATGTTCTTGGAGATTTATTCGATGTAATACTCTTTTGTGGTGTGTGTGCCGAGATCCGATGAATTGTGGGTTTATGAACTTGATTATCTATGAATATTATTTGGTTCTTCTCTGAATTCTTATATGCATGATTTGATATCTTTGCAAGTCTCTTCGAATTATCGGTTTAGTTTGGCCTACTAGATTGATCTTTCTTGCAATGGGAGAAGTGCTTAGCTTTGGGTTCAATCTTGCGGTGTCCTTTCCCAGTGACAGCAGAGGCAGCAAGGCACGTATTGTATTGTTGCCATTGAGGATAAAAAGATGGGGTTTAATCATATTGCTTGAGTTTATCCCTCTACATCATGCCATCTTGCTTAATGCGTTACTCCGTTCTTATGAACTTAATACTCTAGATGCATGCTGGATAGCGGTCTATGTGTGGAGTAATAGTAGTAGATGCAGAATCGTTTCGATCTACTTGACACGGACGTGATGCCTATGTTCATGATCATTGCCTTAGATATCATCATAACTATGCACTTTTCTATCAATTGCTCGGCAGTAATTTGTTCACCTAGTGTAATACATGCTATCTTGAGAGAAGCCACTAGTGAAACCTATGGCCCCCGGGTCTACTTTACATGATACAAGTTTCTGATCTATAATTCTAGTTTACTATTTATTTTGCAATCTTTATTTTCCAATCTATACAACAAAAATACCAAAAATATTTATCTTATTACCTTTATCAGATCTCACTTTTGCAAGTGGCCGTGAAGAGATTGACAACCCCTTTATCGTGTTGGTTGCAAGGTTCTTGATTGTTTGTGTAGGTACTAGGTGACTTGCGAGTAGTCTCCTACTGGATTGATACCTTGGTTCTCAAAAACTGAGGGAAATACTTATGCTACTTTGCTGCATCACCCAGTCCTCTTCAAGGGAAAACCAACGCATGCTCAAGAGGTAGCAAGAAGGATTTCTGGCGCCGTTACCGGGGAGATCTACGCTCAAGTCAAGACATACCAAGTACCCATCACAAACTCTTATCCCTCGCATTACATTATTTGCCATTTGCCTCTCGTTTTCCTCTCCCCCACTTCACCTTTGCCATTTTATTCGCCCTTTTTCGTTCGCCTCTTTTCGCTTGCTTCTTGTTTTCTTGTGTGTTGGATTGGTTGTTTGTCACAATGGCTCAAGATAATACTAAATTGTGTGACTTTTCCAATACCCACAATAATGATTTTATTAGCACTCCGATTGCTCCTACTACCGATGTTGAATCTTGTGAAATCAATACCGCTTTGTTGAATCTTGTTATGAAAGATCAATTTTCTGGCCTTCCTAGTGAAGATGCCGCTACCCATCTAAACAACTTCGTTGATTTGTGTGATATGCAAAAGAAGAAAGATGTGGATAATGATATTCTTAAATTGAAACTATTTCCTCGCTTAGAGACCGTGCTAAAACTTGGTTCTCTTCTTTGCCTAAAAATAGTATTGATTCATGGAATAAGTGCAAAGATGCTTTTATCTCTAAGTATTTTCCTCCCGCTAAGATCACCTCTCTTAGAAACGATATTATGAATTTTAAGCAACTTGATCATGAGCATGTTGCACAAGCTTGGGAGAGGATGAAATTAATGATACGTAATTGCCCTACACATGGTTTGAATTTATGGATGATTATACAAAAAAATTATGCTGGATTGAATTTTGCTTCTAGAAATCTTTTAGATTCGGCCGCAGGAGGCACTTTTATGGAAATCACTTTAGGAGAAGCTACTAAACTCCTAGACAATATTATGGTTAATTATTCTCAATGGCACACCGAAAGATCCACTAGTAAAAAGTTCATGCTATTGAAGAGATTAATGTTTTGAGTGGAAAGATGGATGAACTTATGAAATTGTTTGCTAATAAAAGTGTTTCTTCTGATCCTAATGATATGTCTTTGTCCACTTTTATTGAGAATAATAATGAATCTATGGATGTGAATTTTGTTGGTAAGAACAATTTTGGTAACAACGCGTATAGAGGAAATTTTAATTCTAGGCCGTTTCCTAGTAATTCCTCTAATAATTATGGTAATTCCTACAACAACTCTTATGGAAATTTTAATAAGATGACCTTTGATTTTGAGACTAGTGTTAAAGAATTTATGAATTCGCAAAAGAATTTCAATGCTTTGCTTGAAGAAAAATTGCCTAAGATTGATGAGTTGGCTAGGAACGTGGATAGAATTTCTCTTGATGTTGATTCTTTGAAACTTAGATCTATTCCACCTAAGTATGACATCAATGAGTCTCTCAAAGCCATGAGAATTTCCATTGATGAGTGCAAAGAAAGAACCGCTAGGATGTGTGCTAAAAATGATTTCTTTGTGAAAGCGTGTTCTTCTAGTTTTCATGATAATAATGATGAAGATCTAAAAGTGATGGATGTGTCTTCTATTAAATCTTTGTTTTCCAATATGAATCTTGATAAAGATGGGACTGGAGATGAGTCAACTTTAGTTAAAAGGCGTCCCAATGATTCGGAGTTTTTAGATCTTGATGCAAAAATTGGTAAAAGTGGGATTGAAGAGGTCAAAACTTTACATAGCAATAAACCCACTGTTTTGGATTTCAAGGAATTTAATTATGATAATTTTTCTTTGATAGATTGTATTTCCTTGTTGCAATCTGTGTTAAATTCTCCTCATGTTTATGATCAAAATAAAGCTTTTACCAAACACATCGTTGATGCTTTAATGCAATCCCATAAAGAAAAGCTTGAACTAGAAGTTTCTATCCCAATAATTTTTTTTGATGAGTGGGAACCTACTATTAAAATTAAGATTAAAGATTATGAATGCTATGATTTATGTGATTTTGGGTGCTAGTTCCACGATTCCGAAAACTTTGTGTGATGTGCTAGGTTTCCGTGAATTTGATGATTGTTCTTTAAATTTGCATCTTGCGGATTCCACCATTAAGAAACCTATGTGAAGGATTAATGATGTCCTTATTGTTGAAAATAGGAATTATGTGCCCGTAGATTTCATTGTTCTTGATATAGATTGCAATCCTACATGTCCTATTATTCTTCGTAGACCTTTCCTTAGAACGATTGATGCAATTATTGATATGAAAGAAGAAAATATTAGATTCCAATTTCCATTAAGGAAAGGCATGGAACACTTTCCTAGGAAGAAAACTAAATTGCCTTATGAATCTATTATGAGAGCCACTTATGGATTGCATACCAAAGATGACAATACCTAGATCTATTCTTGCTTTTATGCCTAGCTAGGGGCGTTAAACGACTGCGCTTGTTGGGAGGCAACCCAATTTTATTTTTGTTCCTTGCTTTTTGTTACTGTTTAGTAATAAATAATTCATCTAGATTCTGTTTAGATGTGATTTTATGTTTTAATTAGTGTTTGTGCCAAGTAGAACCTTTGGGAAGACTTGGGTGAAGTCTTTGCGATCTTGCTGTAAAAAACAGAAACTTTTGCGCTCACGAGATTAGATGCCATTTTTTACTGGAGAGTGCTTTTAGGTTTATTCTTTTTGAAGATGATTAATAGACAAATTCCTCGCGTCCACCAATTTATTTCAGAAATTTTGGAGTTACATAAGTATACGTTTGATACAGATTGCTACAGACTGTTCTGTTTTTGACAGATTCTGTTTTTCGTGTGTTGTTTGCTTATTTTGATGAATCTATGGCTAGTATCGGGGGGTATGAACCATAGAGAAGTTTTAATACAGTAGGTTTAACACCAATATAAATAAATAATGAGTTCATTACAGTACCTTAAAGTGGTAATTTATTTTTTTATACTAACGAAGCTCATGAGATTTTCTGTTTAAGTTTTGTGTTGTGAAGTTTTCAAGTTTTTGGGTAAAGATTTGATGGATTTTGGAATAAGGAGTGGCAAGAGCCTAAGCTTGGGGATGCCCAAGGCACCCTAAGGTAAAATTCAAGGACAACCAAAAGCCTAAGCTTGGGGATGCCCCGGAAGGCATCCCCTCTTTCGTCTTCGTCTATCGGTAACTTTACTTGAGGCTATATTTTTATTCACCACATGATATGTGTTTTGCTTGGAGCGTCTTGTATGATTTGAGGCTTTGCTTTTTAGTTTACCAAAATCATCCTTGCTGTACACACCTTTTGGGAAAGACACACATGAATCGGAATTTATTAGAATACTCTATGTGCTTCACTTATATCTTTTGAGCTAGATAATTTTGCTCTAGTGCTTCACTTATATCTTTTTAGAGCACGGTGGTGGTTTTATTTTATAGAAATTATTGATCTCTCATGCTTCACTTATATTATTTTGAGAGTCTTTTAGTGGTAATTTGCTTTGGCTATAAAATTAGTCCTAATATGATAGGCATCCAAGATGGGTATAATAAAAACTTTCATATTGAGTGCATTAAATACTATGAGAAGTTTGATACTTGATAATTGTTTTGAGATATAAAGGTGGTGATATTAGAGTTGTGCTAGTTGAGTAATTGTGAAACTAAGAAATACTTGTGTTGAGGTTTGCAAGTCCCGTAGCATGCACGTATGGTAACCGTTATGTGACAAATTTGAAGCATGAGGTGTTCTTTGATTGCCTTCCTTATGAGTGGCGGTTAGGGACGAGCGATGGTCTTTTCCTACCAATCTATCCCCCTAGGAGCATGCGCGTAGTGCTTGGTTTTGATGACTTGTAGATTTTTGCAATAAGTATGTGAGTTCTTTATGACTAATGTTGAGCCCATGGATTATACACACTCTCACCCTTCCATCATTGCTAGCCTCTTCAGTACCGTGCATTGCCCTTTCTCACCTTGAGAGTTGGTGCAAACTTCGCCGGTGCATCCAAACCCCGTGACATGATACGCTCTATCACACATAAGCCTCCTTATATCTTCCACAAAACAGCCACCATACCTACCTATTATGGCATTTCCATAGTCATTCCGAGATATATTGCCATGCAACTTTCCACCATTCCGTTTATTATGATACGCTCCATCATTGTCATATTGCTTTGCATGATCATGTAGTTGACATTGTATTTGTGGCAAAGCCACCTTCATGATTCTTTCATACATGTCACTCTTGATTCATATCCCGGTACACCGCCGGAGGCATTCACACAGAGTCATATTTTGTTCTAAGTATCGAGTTGTAATTCTTGAGTTGTAAGTAAATAAAAGTGTGATGATCTTCATTATTAGAGCACTGTCCCATGTGAGGAAATGATGATGGAGACTATGATTCCCCCACAAGTCGGGATGAGACTCCGGACGAAAAAAAAGAGGCCATAAAAAAGGAGAAGGCCCAAACAAAAAAATGAGAGAAAAAGAGAGAAGGGGCAATGTTACTATCCTTTTTCCACACTTGTGCTTCAAAGTAGCACCATGATCTTCATGATAGAGAGTCTCTTATTTTGTCACTTTCATATACTAGTGGGAATTTTTCATTATAGAACTTGGCTTGTATATTCCAATGATGGGCTTCCTCAAAATGCCCTAGGTCTTCGTGAGCAAGCAAGTTGGATGCACACCCACTTAGTTTCTTTTGTTGAGCTTTCAAATATTTATAGCTCTAGTGCATCCGTTGCATGGCAATCCCTACTCCTCGCATTGACATCAATTGATGGGCATCTCGATAGCCCGTTTATTAGCCGCGTCGATGTGAGACTTTCTCCCTTTTTGTCTTCTCCACACAACCTCCATCATCATATTCTATTCCACCTATAGTGCTACGTCCATGGCTCGCGCTCATATATTGCGTGAAAGTTGAAAAAGTTTGAGAATGCTAAGTATGAAACAATTGCTAGGCTTGTCATCGGGGTTGTGCATGATGGGAGCATTTTGTGTGACAAAAATGAAGCATGGCCAAACTATATGATTTTGTAGGGATGAGCTTTCTTTGGCTATGTTATTTTGAGAAGACATAATTGCTTGGTTAGCATGCTTGAAGTATTATTATTTTTATGTCAATATTAAACTTGTCTTAAATCTTTCGGATCTAAACATTCATGCCGCAATAAAGAAAATTACATTGAAAATTATGTTAGGTAGCATTCCACATCAAAAATTCTGTTTTTATCATTTACCTACTCGAGGACGAGCAAGAATTAAGCTTGGGGATGCTGATACGTCTCCAAAGTATCTATAATTTTTTATCGTTCCATGCTATTATATTATCTGTTTTGGATGTTTAATGGGCTTTAATATGCTCTTTTATATTATTTTTGGGACTACCTATTAATCGGAGGCCCAGTGCCAGTTGTTGTTTTTTGCCTATTTTAGTGTTTCGCAGAAAAGGAATATCAAACGGAATCCAAACGGAACGAAACCTTAGTGAGGATCTTTCTTGGAACAAACGCAATCCAGGAGACTTGGAGTGGAAGTCAGAGACGCAACGAGGCGGCCACGAGGCAGGAGGGCGCGCCCCCACCCTCGTGGGCCCCTCGTAGCTCCACTGACCTATTTCTTTCACCTATATATACTCTTATACCCTGAAAACATCTAGGGGAGCCACGAAACCACTTTTCCACCGCCGCAACCTTCTGTACCCGTGAGATCCCATCTTGGGGCCTTTTCCGGCAATCTGCCGGAGGGGGATTCGATCACGGAGGGCTTCTACATCAACACCATAGCCTCTCCGATGATGTGTGAGTAGTTTACCACAGACCTTCGGGTCCATAGTTATTAGCTAGATGGCTTCTTCTCTCTCTTTGGTTTTCAATACAAAGTTCTCCTCGATGTTTTTGGAGATCTATTCAATGTAATACTCTTTTGCGGTGTGTTTGCCGAGATCCGATGAATTGTGGGTTTATGAACTTGATTATCTATGATATTATTTGGTTCTTCTCTGAATTCTTATATGCAGGATTTGATATCTTTGCAAGTCTCTTCGAATTATCGATTTAGTTTGGCCTACTAGATTGATCTTTCTTGCAATGGGAGAAGTGCTTAGCTTTGGGTTCAATCTTGCAGTGTCCTTTCCCAGTGACAGCAGAGGCAGCAAGGCACGTATTGTATGGTTGCCATCGAGGATAAAAAGATGGGGTTTATATCATATTGCTTGAGTTTATCCCTCTACATCATGTCATCTTGCTTAATGCGTTACTCCGTTCTTATGAACTTAATACTCTAGATGCATGCTGGATAGCGGTCTATGTGTGGAGTAATAGTAGTAGATGCAGAATCGTTTCGGTCTACTTGACACGGATGTGATGCCTATGTTCATGATCATTGCCTCAGATATCATCATAACTATGCACTTTTCTATCAATTGCTCGGCAGTAATTTGTTCACCCACTGTAATACATGCTATCTTGAGAGAAGCCACTAGTGAAACCTATGGCCCCCGGGTCTACTTTACATCATACAAGTTCCCGGTCTATAATTCTAGTTTACTATTTATTTTGCAATCTTTATTTTCCAATCTATACAACAAAAATACCAAAAATATTTATCTTATTATCTTTATCACATCTCATTTTTGCAAGTGGCCGTGAAGGGATTGACAACCCCTTTATTGCGTTGGTTGCAAGGTTCTTGATTGTTTGTGCAGGTACTAGGTGACTTGCGAGTAGTCTCCTACTGGATTGATACCTTGGTTCTCAAAAATTGAGGGAAATACTTACGCTACTTTGCTGCATCACCCTTTCCTCTGTTGGGGATCGTTGCAGAAATTAAAAAAAAATTCTATGCATCACCAAGATCAATCTATGGAGTTTACTAGCAATGAGAGGGGAGTGCATCTTCATACCTTTGAAGATCGCGAGTCGGAATCATTGCAAGAACGTGGATGAGGGAGTCGTACTCGTAGCGATTCAGATCACGGTAGATTCCGATCCTAGCGCCGAACAACGGCACCTCCGCGTTCAACACATGTGCAGCCCGGTGACGTCTCCCGCACCTTGATCCAGCAAGGAGGAGGGAGAGGTTGAGGAAGAGGGCTCCAACAGCAGCACGACGGCGTGGTGGTGATGGAGTGGCAGTTCTCCCGCAGGGCTTCGCCAAGCTCACGCGGAGGAGGAGAGGTGTTGGGGAGGGGAGGGGCTGCGCCTTGGATGTGGTACTGCAGCCCTCCCTCCACCCCTCTATTTATAGGGAGAAGGGGGAAGGGGGCCGGCCCCTCTAGATGAGATCTAGAGGGGGGCGGCGGCCAAGGGGGGGGGCTTGCCCCCCAAGCAAGGGGGGCGCCCCCTTTAGGGTTCCCCCCAACCCTAGGCGCATGGGCCCTAGGGGGGATGGCGCCCAGCCCACTTAGGGGCTGGTTCCCTTCCACATACAGCCCATAGGGCCCTCCGGGGCAGGTGGACCCTCCCGGTGGACCCCCGGAACCCGTTCGGTGGCCCCGGTACAATACCGGCATACCCCCGAACATTTCCGGTGACCGTATGATGACTTCCCATATATAAATCTTCACCTCCGGACCATTCCGGAACTCCTCGTGACGTCCAGGATCTCATCCGGGACTCCGAATAACATTCGGTAACCACATACAAATCTTCCTTATAACCCTAGCGTCATCGAACCTTAAGTGTGTAGACCCTACGGGTTCGGGAATCATGCAGACATGACCGAGACAGATCTCTAGCCAGTAACCAACAGCGGGATCTGGATACCCATGTTGGCTCCCACATGTTCCACGATGATCTCATCGGATGAACCACGATGTCGAGGATTCAAGTAATCCCGTATACAATTCCCTTTGTCAATCGGTACGTTACTTGCCCGAGATTCGATCGTCGGTATCCCAATACCTCGTTCAATCTCGTTACCGACAAGTCACTTTACTCGTTCCGTAATGCATGATCCCGTGACTAACTACTTAGTCACATATTGAGCTCATTATGATGATGCATTACCGAGTGGGCCCAGAGATACCTCTCCGTCATACGGAGTGACAAATCCCAGTCTCGATCCGTGCCAACCCAACAGACACTTTCGGAGATACCTGTAGTGCACCTTTATAGCCACCCAGTTACGTTGTGACGTTTGGTACACCCAAAGCATTCCTACGGTATCCGGGAGTTGCACGATCTCATGGTCTAAGGAAATGATACTTGACATTAGAAAAGCTTTAGCAAACGAACTACACGATCTAGTGCTATGCTTAGGATTGGGTCTTGTCCATCACATCATTCTCCTAATGATGTGATCCCGTTATCAATGACATCCAATGTCCATGGTCAGGAAACCGTAACCATCTATTGATCAACGAGCTAGTCAACTAGAGGCTCACTAGGGACATGTTATGGTCTATGTGTTCACACATGTATTACGATTTCCGGATAACACAATTATAGCATGAACAATAGACAATTATCATGAACAAGGAAATATAATAATAACCATTTTATTATTGCCTCTAGGGCATATTTCCAACAGTCTCCCACTTGCACTAGAGTCAATAATCTAGTTACATTGTGATGAATCGTACACCCATAGAGTTCTGGTGTTGATCATGTTTCGCCCGTGGAAGAGGTTTAGTCAATGGATATGCGACATTCAAATCCGTATGCACTTTACAAATATCTATGTCTCCATTTTGAACATTTTCACGAATGGAGTTGAAGTGACGCTTGATGTGCCTGGTCTTCTTGTGAAACCTGGGCTCCTTGGCAAGGGAAATAGCTCCAGTGTTGTCACAGAAGAGAGTCATCGGCCCCGATGCATTGGGAATAACTCCTAGGTCGGCAATGAACTCCTTCATCCAGATTGCTTCATGTGCTGCCTCCGAGGCTGCCATGTACTCCGCTTCACATGTAGATCCCGCCACGACGCTTTGCTTGCAACTGCACCAGCTGACTGCCCCACCATTCAAAATATACACGTATCCGGTTTGTGACTTAGAGTCATCCAGATCTGTGTCGAAGCTAGAATCGACGTAACCCTTTACGACGAGCTCTTCGTCACCTCCATAAACGAGAAACATATCCTTAGTCCTTTTCAGGTACTTCAGGATGTTCTTGACCGCTGTCCAGTGTTCCATGCCGGGGTTACTTTGGTACCTTCCTACCAAACTTACGGCAAGGTTTACATCAGGTCTGGTACACAGCATGGCATACATAATAGACCCTATGGCCGAGGCATAGGGGATGACACTCATCTTTTCTCTATCTTCTGCCGTGGTCAGGCATTGAGCCGTGCTCAATCTCACACCTTGCAATACAGGCAAGAACCCCTTCTTGGACTGATCCATATTGAACTTCTTTAATATCTTGTCAAGGTATGTGCTTTGTGAAAGACCTATGAGGCATCTCGATCTATCTCTATAGATCTTGATGCCTAATATGTAAGCAGCTTCTCCAAGGTCCTTCATTGAAAAACACTTATTCAAGTAGGCCTTTATGCTTTCCAAGAATTCTATATCATTTCCCATCAATAGTATGTCATCAACATATAATATGAGAAATGCTACGGAGCTCCCACTCACTTTCTTGTAAACACAGGCTTCTCCATAAGTCTGTGTAAACCCAAACGCTTTAATCATCTCATCAAAGCGAATGTTCCAACTCCGAGATGCCTGCACCAGCCCATAGATTGAGCGCTGGAGCTTGCATACCTTGTCAGCATTCTTAGGATCGACAAAACCTTCCGGCTGCATCATATACAATTCTTCCTTAAGGAAGCCATTAAGGAATGCCGTTTTGACGTCCATTTGCCATATCTCATAATCGTAGAATGCGGCAATTGCTAACATGATTCGGACGGACTTCAGGTTCGCTACGGGTGAGAAGGTCTCATCGTAATCAACTCCTTGAACTTGTCGATAAACCCTTAGCGACAAGTCGAGCTTTATAGATGGTAACATTTAAATCCGCGTTCGTCTTCTTCTTAAAGATCCATTTATTTTCTATCGCTCGCCGATCATCGGGCAAGTCTGTCAAAGTCCATATTTTGTTTTCATACGTGGATCCTATCTCGGATTGCATGGCTTCAAGCCATTTGTTGGAATCTGGGCCCGCCATTGCTTCTTCATAGTTCGAAGGTTCACCGTTGTCCAACAACATGATTCCAGGACAGGGTTGCCGTACCACTCTGGTGCGGAACGTGTCCTTGTGGACCTACGAAGTTTAGTGGTAACTTGATCATGATCATCATCATTAACTTCCTCTCTAGTCGGTGCAGGCACCACAAAAACATTTTCTTGTGCTGCGCCACTTTCTGGTTCGAGAGGGGTCATATCATCAAGTTCCACTTTCCTCCCACTTACTTCTTTCGAGAGAAACTCTTTCTCCAGAAAGGACCCGTTCTTGGCAACGAAGATCTTGCCTTCGGATCTGAGGTAGAAGGTATACCCAATGGCTTCCTTAGGGTATCCTATGAAGACGCATTTTTCCGTCTTGGGTTCGAGCTTTTCAGGTTGAAGTTTCTTGACATAAGCATCGCATCCCCAAACTTTAAGAAACGACAGCTTAGGTTTCTTTCCAAACCATAATTCATACGGTGTCGTCTCAACGGATTTCGACGGAGCCCTATTTAAAGTGAATGCGGCAGTCTCTAAAGCATAACCCCAAAATGATAGCGGTAGATCGGTAAGAGACATCATAGATCGCACCATATCCAATAGAGTGCGATTACGACGTTCGGACACACCATTACGCTGAGGTGTTCCAGGCGGCGTGAGTTGTGAAACAATTCCACATTTCCTTAAGTGTGTGCCAAATTCGTGACTCCAATATTCCCCTCCACGATCTGATCATAAGAACTTTATTTTCCTGTCACGTTGATTCTCAACCTCACTCTGAAATTCCTTGAACTTTTCAAAGGTCTCAGACTTGTGTTTCATTAAGTAGACATACCCATATCTACTCAAGTCATCAGTTAGGGTGAGAACATAACGATAGCCACCGCGAGCCTCAACGCTCATTGGACCGCACACATCAGTATGTATGATTTCCAACAAGTTGGTTGCTCGCTCCATTGTTCCGGAGAACGGAGTCTTGGTCATTTTGCCCATGAGGCATGGTTCGCACGTGTCAAATGATTCATAATCAAGACACTCCAAAAGTCCATCTGCATGGAGTTTCTTCATGCGTTTGACACCAATGTGACCAAGGCGGCAGTGCCATAAGTATGTGGGACTATCATTATCAACCTTACATTTCTTGGCATTCACACTATGAATATGTGTAACATCACGTTCGAGATTCATTAAGAATAAACCATTGACCAGCGGGGCATGACCATAAAACATATCTCTCATATAAATAGAACAACCATTATTCTCGGATTTAAATGAGTAGCCATCTCGCGTCAAACGAGATCCAGATACAATGTTCATGTTCAAAGCTGGCACTAAATAACAATTATTGAGGTTTAAAACTAATCCCGTAGGCAAATGTAGAGGTAGCGTGCCGACGGCGATCACATCGACCTTGGAACCATTCCCGGCGCGCATCGTCACCTCGTCCTTCGCCAGTCTCCGCTTATTCCGCAGCTCCTGCTTTGAGTCACAAATATGAGCAACCGCACCGGTATCAAATACCCAGGAGCTACTACTGTTGGAAATATGCCCTAGAGGCAATAATAAATGATTATTATTATATTTCTTTGTTCATGATAATTGTCTATTGTTCATGCTATAATTGTGTTATCCAGAAATCGTAATACATGTGTGAATACATAGACAACAACGTGTCCCTAGTAAGCCTCTAGTTAACTAGCTCGTTGATCAACAGATAGTGATGGTTTCCTGACTATGGACATTGGATGTCATTGATAACGGGATCACATCATTAGGAGAATGATGTGATGGACAAGACCCAATCCTAAGCATAGCTCAAAGATCGTGTAGTTCGTTTGCTAGAGCTTTTCCAGTGTCAAGTATCATTTCCTTAGACCATGAGATCGTGCAACTCCCGGATGCCGTAGGAGTGCTTTGGGTGTGCCAAACGTCACAACGTAACTGGGTGACTATAAAGGTGCACTACGGGTATCTCCGAAAGTGTTTGTTGGGTTGGCACGGATCGAGACTGGGATTTGTCACTCCGTATGACGGAGAGGTATCTCTGGGCCCACTCGGTAATGCATCATCATAATGAGCTCAATGTGACTAAGGAGTTAGTCACGGGATCATGCATTGCGGTACGAGTAAAGAGACTTGCCGGTAACGAGATTGAACAAGGTATTGGGATATCGACGATCGAATCTCGGGCAAGTAACATACCGATTGACAAAGGGAATTGTATACGGGATTGATTGAATCCTCGACATCGTGGTTCATCCGATGAAATCATCGTGGAACATGTGGGAGCCAACATGGGTATCTAGATCCCGCTGTTGGTTATTGACCGGAGAGGCGTCTCGGTCATGTCTGCATGTCTCCCGAACCCGTAGGGTCTACACACTTAAGGTTCGGTGATGCTAGGGTTGTAGAGATATGAGTATGCGGAAACCCGAAAGTTGTTCGGAGTCCCGGATGAGATCCCGGATGTCACGAGGAGTTCCGGAATGCTCCGGAGGTGAAGAATTATATATAGGAAGTCCAGTTTCGGCCACCGGGAAAGTTTCGGGGGTTATCGGTATTGTACCGGGACCACCGGAAGGGTCCCGGGGGTCCACCGGGTGGGGCCACCTATCCCGGAGGGCCCCATGGGCTGAAGTGGGAAGGGAACCAGCCCTTAGTGGGCTGGGGCGCCCCCCATGGGCCTCCCCCTGCGCCTAGGGTTGGAAACCCTAGGGTGGGGGGACGCCCCACTTGACTTGGGGGGAAAGTTTCCCCCCTTGGCCGCCGCCCCCCCCCCCCCCATAGATGGGTCCTTGGCCGGCGCCCCCCCCCCTCCCAGGGGGCCTATATAAAGGGGGGAGGGAGGGCAGCAATACTACAGCCTTTGGCGCCTCCCTCCTCCCCTGCAACACCTCTCACTCTCGCAGAAGCTTGGCGAAGCCCTGCCGAGACCCCGCTACATCCACCACCACGCCGTCGTGCTGCTGGATCTCCATCAACCTCTCCTTCCCCCTTGCTGGATCAAGAAGGAGGAGACGTCGCTGCTCCGTACGTGTGTTGAACGCGGAGGTGCCGTCCGTTCGGCACTCGGTCATCGGTGATTTGGATCACAGCGAGTACGACTCCATCAACCTTGTTCATTGGAACGCTTCTGCTCGCGATCTACAAGGGTATGTAGATGCACTCCTTTCCCCTCGTTGCTAGTATACTCCATAGATGGATCTTAGTGATGCGTAGGAAATTTTAAAATTCTGCTACGATCCCCAACAGTGGCATCATGAGCCAGGCCTATGCGTAGTTACTATGCACGAGTAGAACACAAAGCAGTTGTGGGCGTAGATGTTGCCAATTCTTCTTGCCGCTACTAGTCTTATCTTGTTTCGGTGGTATTGTGGGATGAAGCGGCCCGGACCGACCTTACACGTACGCTTACGTGAGACAGGTTCCACCGACTGACATGCACTAGTTGCATAAGGTGGCTAGCGGGTGTCTGTCTCTCCTACTTTAGTCGGAACGGATTCGATGAAAAGGGTCCTTATGAAGGGTAAATAGAAATTGGCATATCACGTTGTGGTTTTACGTAGGTAAGAAACGTTCTTGCTAGAAACCTATACAAGCCACGTAAAAACTTGCAACAACAATTAGAGGACGTCTAACTTGTTTTTGCAGCATGTGCTATGTGATGTGATATGGCCAGAAGATGTGATGAATGATATATGTGATGTATGAGATTGATCATATTCTTGTAATAGGAATCACGACTTGCATGTCGATGAGTATGACAACCGGCAGGAGCCATAGGAGTTGTCTTTATTATTTTGTATGACCTGCGTGTCATTGAATAACGCCATGTAAATTACTTTACTTTATTGCTAAACGCGTTAGCCATAGAAGTAGAAGTAATCGTTGGCGTGACAACTTCATGAAGACACGATGATGGAGATCATGATGATGGAGATCATGGTGTCATGCCGGTGACGAAGATGATCATGGTGCCCCGAAGATGGAGATCAAAGGAGCAAAATGATATTGGCCATATCATGTCACTATTTGATTGCATGTGATGTTTATCATGTTTTGCATCTTATTTGCTTAGAACGACGGTAGTAAGTAAGATGATCCCTTATAATAATTTCAAGAAAGTGTTCCCCCTAACTGTGCACCGTTGCGAAGGTTCGTTGTTTCGAAGCACCACGTGATGATCGGGTGTGATAGATTCTAACGTTCGCATACAACGGGTGTTGACGAGCCTAGCATGTACAGACATGGCCTCGGAACACACGCAATACACTTAGGTTGACTTGACGAGCCTAGCATGTACAGACATGGCCTCGAAACACGGAGGACCGAAAGGTCGAGCATGAGTCGTATAGAAGATACGATCAACATGGAGATGTTCACCGATCTTGACTAGTCTGTCTCACGTGATGATCGGACACGGCCTAGTTAACTCGGATCATGTTTCACTTAGATGACTAGAGGGATGTCTATCTGAGTGGGAGTTCATTGAGTAATTTGATTAGATGAACTTAATTATCATGAACTTAGTCTAAAATCTTTACAATATGTCTTGTAGATCAAATGGCACGTTGTCCTCAACTTCAACGCGTTCCTAGAGAAAACCAAGCTGAAAGATGATGGCAGCAACTATACGGACTGGGTCCGGAACCTGAGGATCATCCTCATAGCTGCCAAGAAAGATTATGTCCTAGAAGCACCGCTAGGTGAAGCACCAATCCCAGAGAACCAAGACGTTATGAACGCTTGGCAATCACGTGCTGATGATTACTCCCTCGTTCAGTGCAGCATGCTTTACAGCTTAGAACCGGGTCTCCAAAAGCGTTTTGAGAAACATGGAGCATATGAGATGTTCGAAGAGCTGAAAATGGTTTTCCAAGCTCATGCCCGGGTCGAGAGATATGAAGTCTCCGACAAGTTCTTCAGCTGTAAAATGGAGGAGAATAGTTCCGTCAGTGAGCACATACTCAGAATGTCTGGGTTACACAACCGCTTGTCTCAGCTGGGAGTTAATCTCCCGGATGACGCGGTCATTGATAGAATCCTCCAGTCGCTTCCACCAAGCTACAAGAGCTTTGTGATGAACTTCAATATGCAGGGGATGGAAAAGACCATTCCTGAGGTATATTCAATGCTGAAATCAGCATAGGTAGAAATCAAAAAGGAACATCAAGTGTTGATGGTGAATAAAACCACTAAGTTCAAGAAGGGCAAGGGTAAGAAGAACTTCAAGAAGGACGGCAAGGGAGTTGCCGCGCCCGGTAAGCCAGTTGCCGGGAAGAAGTCGAAGAATGGACCCAAGCCTGAGACTGAGTGCTTTTATTGCAAGGGAAGTGGTCACTGGAAGCGGAACTGCCCCAAATACTTAGCGGACAAGAAGGCCGGCAACACCAAAGGTATATGTCATATACATGTAATTGATGTGTAACTTACCAGTACTCGTAGTAGTTCCTGGGTATTTGATACCGGTGCGGTTGCTCATATTTGTAACTCAAAACAGAAACTGCGGAATAAGCGGAGACTGGCAAAGGACGAGGTGACGATGCGCGTCGGGAATGGTTCCAAGGTCGATGTGATCGCCGTCGGCACGCTACCTCTACATTTACCTACGGGATTAGTTTTAAACCTCAATAATTGTTATTTAGTGCCAGCTTTGAGCATGAACATTGTATCTGGATCTCGTTTAATTCGAGATGGCTACTCATTTAAATCCGAGAATAATGGTTGTTCTATTTATATGAGAGATATGTTTTATGGTCATGCCCCGCTGGTCGATGGTTTATTCTTGATGAATCTCGAATGTGATGTTACACATATTCATAGTGTGAATACCAAAAGATGTAAAGTTGATAACGATAGTCCCACATACTTGTGGCACTGCCGCCTTGGTCACATTGGTGTCAAGCGTATGAAGAAGCTCCATACAGATGGACTTTTGGAGTCTCTTGATTACGAATCATTTGACACGTGCGAACCATGCCTCATGGGTAAGATGACCAAGACTCCGTTCTCCGGAACAATGGAGCGAGCAACCAATTTATTGGAAATCATACATACCGATGTGTGCGGTCCAATGAGTGTTGAGGCTCGCGGAGGATATCGTTATGTTCTCACTCTCACTGATGATTTAAGTAGATATGGGTATGTCTACCTAATGAAACACAAGTCTGAAACCTTTGAAAAGTTCAAGGAATTTCAGAGTGAGGTTGAGAATCAACGTGACAGGAAAATAAAATTCTTACGATCAGATCGTGGTGGAGAATATTTAAGTCACGAATTTGGTACACACTTAAGGAAATGTGGAATAGTTTCACAACTCACGCCGCTTGGAACACCTCAGCGAAATGGTGTGTCCGAACGTCGTAATCGCACTCTATTGGATATGGTGCGGTCTATGATGTCTCTTACCGATCTACCACTCTCATTTTGGGGCTATGCTTTAGAGACTGCCGCATTCACTTTAAATAGGGCTCCGTCGAAATCCGTTGAGACGACACCGTATGAATTATGGTTTGGGAAGAAACCTAAGCTGTCGTTTCTAAAAGTTTGGGGATGCGATGCTTATGTCAAGAAACTTCAACCTGAAAAGCTCGAACCCAAATCGGAAAAATGCATCTTCATAGGATACCCTAAGGAAACTATTGGGTATACCTTCTACCTCAAATCCGAAGGCAAGATCTTTGTTGCCAAGAACGGGTCCTTTCTGGAGAAAGAGTTTCTCTCGAAAGAATTAAGTGGGAGGAAAGTGGAACTTGATGAGGTGATAGTCACCCCTTCCGAACCGGAAAGTAGCGCAGCGCGGGAAGATGTTCCTGTGGTGCCTACACCGATTGGGGAAGAAGTTAATGATGATGATCATGAAGCTTCGGATCAAGTTACTGCTGAACTTCGTAGGTCCACAAGGACACGTTCCGCACCAGAGTGGTACGGCAACCCTGTCCTGGAAATCATGTTGTTAGACAACGGTGAACCTTCGAACTATGAAGAAGCGATGGCGGGCCCGGATTCCGACAAATGGCTAGAAGCCATGAAATCCGAGATAGGATCCATGTATGAAAACGAAGTATGGACTTTGACTGACTTGCCCGATGATCGGCGAGCCATAGAAAACAAATGGATCTTTAAGAAGAAGACAGACGCGGATGGTAATGTGACCATCTATAAGGCTCGACTTGTCGCTAAGGGTTATCGACAAGTTCAAGGGGTTGACTATGATGAGACTTTCTCACCCGTAGCGAAGCTGAAGTCCGTCCGAATCATGTTAGCAATTGCCGCATACTATGATTATGAGATATGGCAGATGGACGTCAAAACGGCATTCCTTAACGGCTTCCTTAAGGAAGAATTGTATATGATGCAGCCGGAAGGTTTTGTCGATCCTAAGAATGCTAACAAAGTATGCAAGCTCCAGCGCTCAATCTATGGGCTGGTGCAAGCATCTCGGAGTTGGAACATTCGCTTTGATGAGATGATCAAAGCGTTTGGGTTTACACAGACTTATGGAGAAGCTTGTGTTTACAAGAAAGTGAGTGGGAGCTCTGTAGCATTTCTCATATTATATGTGGATGACATACTATTGATGGGAAATGATATAGAATTCTTGGAAAGTATAAAGGCCTATTTGAATAAGTGTTTTTCAATGAAGGACCTTGGAGAAGCTGCTTATATATTAGGCATCAAGATCTATAGAGATAGATCAAGACGCCTCATTGGTCTTTCATAGAGTACATACCTTGACAAGATATTGAAGAAGTTCAATATGGATCAGCCCAAGAAGGGGTTCTTGTCTGTATTGCAAGGTGTGCAATTGAGCACGGCTCAATGCCTGACCACGACAGAAGATAGAGAGAAGATGAGTGTCATCCCCTATGCCTCAGCCATAGGGTCTATAATGTATGCCATGCTGTGTACCAGACCTGATGTAAACCTTGCCGTAAGTTTGGTAGGAAGGTACCAAAGTAATCCCGGCATGGAACACTGGACAGCGGTCAATAATATCCTGAAGTACCTGAAAAGGACTAAGGATATGTTTCTCGTTTATGGAGGTGACGAAGAGCTCGTCGTAAAGGGTTACGTCGATGCTAGCTTCGACACAGATCTGGATGACTCCAAGTCACAAACCGGATACGTGTATATTTTGAATGGAGGGGCAGTTAGCTGGTGCAGTTGCAAGCAAAGCGTCGTGGCGGGATCTACATGTGAAGCGGAGTACATGGCGGCCTCAGAGGCAGCACAAGAAGCAGTCTGGATAAAGGAGTTCATTACCGACCTAGGGGTGATTCCCAATGCGTCGGGCCCGATGACTCTCTTCTGTGACAACACTGGAGCTATTGCCCTTGCGAAGGAGCCCAGATTTCACAGGAAGACCAGGCATATCAAGCGTCGCTTCAACTCCATTCGTGAAAGTGTTCAAAATGGAGACATAGATATTTGTAAAGTACATACGGACCTGAATGTAGCAGATCCGTTGACTAAACCTCTCCCTTGAGCAAAACATGATCAACACCAGAACGCTATGGGTGTTCGATTCATCACAATGTAACTAGATTAGTGACTCTAGTGCAAGTGGGAGACTGTTGGAAATATGCCCTAAAGGCAATAATAAATGGTTATTATTATATTTCTTTGTTCATGATAATTGTCTATTGTTCATGCTATAATTGTGTTATCCGAAAATCGTAATACATGTGTGAATACATAGACAACAACGTGTCCCTAGTAAGCCTCTAGTTGACTAGCTCGTTGATCAACAGATAGTCATGGTTTCCTGACTATGGACATTGGATGTCATTGATAACGGGATCACATCATTAGGAGAATGATGTGATGGACAAGACCCAATCCTAAGCATAGCTCAAAGATCGTGTAGTTCGTTTGCTAGAGCTTTTCCAATGTCAAGTATCATTTCCTTAGACCATGAGATCGTGCAACTCCCGGATGCCGTAGGAGTGCTTTGGGTGTGCCAAACGTCACAACGTAACTGGGTGACTATAAAGGTGCACTACGGGTATCTCCGAAAGTGTCTGTTGGGTTGGCACGGATCGAGACTGGGATTTGTCACTCCGTATGACGGAGAGGTATCTCTGGGCCCACTCGGTAATGCATCATCATAATGAGCTCAATGTGACTAAGGAGTTAGTCACGGGATCATGCATTGCGGTACGAGTAAAGAGACTTGCCGATAACGAGATTGAACAAGGTATTGGGATACCGACGATCGAATCTCGGGCAAGTACCATACCGATTGACAAAGGGAATTGTATACGGGATTGATTGAATCCTCGACATCGTGGTTCATCCGATGAGATAATCGTGGAACATGTTGGAGCCAACATGGGTATCCAGATCCCGCTGTTGGTTATTGACCGGAGAGGCATCTCGGTCATGTCTGCATGTCTCCCGAACCCGTAGGGTCTACACACTTAAGGTTCGGTGACGCTAGGGTTGTAGAGATATGAGTATGCGGAAACCCGAAAGTTGTTCGGAGTCCCGGATGAGATCCCGAAAGTCACGAGGAGTTCCAGAATGGTCCGGAGGTGAAGAATTATATATAGGAAGTCCAGTTTCGGCCACCGGGAAAGTTTCGGGGGTTATCGGTATTGTACCGGGACCACCGGGTGGGGCCACCTATCTCGGAGGGCCCCATGGGCTAAAGTGGGAAGGGAACCAGCCCTTAGTGGGCTGGGGCGCCCCCCATGGGCCTCCCCCTGCGCCTAGGGTTGGAAACCCTAGGGTGGGGGCGCCCCACTTGACTTGGGGGGAAAGTTTCCCCCCCTTGGCCGCCGCCCCCCCCCATAGATGGGTCCTTGGCCGGTGCCCCCCTCCCAGGGGGCCTATATAAAGGGGGGAGGGAGGGCAGCAATACTACAGCCTTTGGCGCCTCCCTCCTCCCCTGCAACACCTCTCCCTCTCGCAGAAGCTTGGCGAAGCCCTGCCGAGACCCCGCTACATCCACCACCACGCCGTCGTGCTGCTGGATCTCCATCAGCCTCTTCTTCCCCCTTGCTGGATCAAGGAGGAGACGTCGCTGCTCCGTACGTGTGTTGAACACGGAGGTGCCGTCCGTTCGGCACTCGGTCATCGGTGATTTGGATCACGGCGAGTACGACTCCATCAACCTCGTTCATTGGAACGCTTCTGCTCGCGATCTACAAGGGTATGTAGATGCACTCCTTTCCCGTCGTTGCTAGTATACTCCATAGATGGATCTTGGTGATGCGTAGGAAATTTTAAAATTCTGCTACGATCCCCAACAACTACGAGCGCTGGTTAGGTACACATCAATAACATGTATATCACATATACCTTTGGTTTTGCCGGCCTTCTTATCCGCTAAGTACTTGGGGCAGTTCCGCTTCCAGTGACCGCTTCCCTTGCAATAAAAGCACTCAGTGTCAGGCTTGGGTCCATTCTTTGTCTTCTTCCCGACAGCTTGCTTACCGGGCGCGGCAACTCCCTTGCCGTCTTTCTTGAAGTTCTTCTTACCCTTGCCTTTCTTGAACTTAGTGGTTTTATTCACCATCAACACTTGATGTTCCTTTTTGATCTCCACCTCCGCTGATTTCAGCATTGAATATACCTCAGGAATGGTCTTTTCCATCCCCTGCATATTAAAGTTCATCACAAAGCTCTTGTAGCTAGGTGGGAGCGACTGAAGGATTCTGTCAACGACCGTGTCATCCGGGAGATTAACTCCCAGCTGAGACAAGCGGTTGTGCAACCCAGACATTTTGAGTATGTGTTCGCTGACGGAACTATTCTCCTCCATCTTACAACTGTAGAACTTGTCAGAGACTTCATATCTCTCGACCCGGGCATGAGCTTGGAAAACCATTTTCAGCTCTTGGAACATCTCATATGCTCCGTGCTGCTCGAAACGCTTTTGGAGCCCCGGTTCTAAGCTGTAAAGCATGCCGCACTGAATCAGGGAGTAATCATCAACACGTGTTTGCCAAGCGTTCATTGTTGGGGAATGTAGCAATAATTCAAAATTTTCCTACGTGTCACCAAGATCAATCTAGGAGATACTAGCAACGAGAGAGAGGGAGTGCATCTTCATACCCTTGAAGATTGCTAAGCGGAAGCGTTACAAGAACGCGGTTGATGGAGTCGTACTCGCGGCGATTCAAATCGCGGAAGATCCGATCTAGCGCCGAACGGACGGCGCCTCCACGTTCAACACACGTACAGCCCAGGGACGTCTCCTCCTTCTTGATCCAGCAAGGGGAGAGGAGAAGTTGAGGGAGAACTCCAGCAGCACGACGGCATGGTGGCGATGGAGCTCGTGCTTCTCCGGCAGAGCTTCGCTAAGCACTACGGAGGAGGAGGAGGAGTTGGAGGAGGAGAGGGTTGCGCCAAGGGAAGGGTGTGGCTGCCCTCCCACCCCCTCACTATATATAGGGGGAAGGGGAGAGGGGGCCGGCCCCTCTAGATGGATCTAGAGGAGAAGGCGGCGGCTAAGGGAAACCCTAGATGGGTTTTGGCGCCCCCACCCCCTAGGAAACTTGCCCCCCAAGCCGGGAGGGGTGGCTGCCCTAGGGGTGGCGCCCCCACCTCTCCTGGTTACGTGAGAGGGGTTGGGAGGGGCACACAGCCCCTTAGTGGGCTGGTTTGCCCCTTCCCCTTGGCCCATAACGCCCCCAACGCTTGTCGGGGCCTCCGAAACCCCTTTCGGACATGCTGGCCATAGCCTGGTACCCCCGGAACAATTCCGGACTCCAATACCCTCCGTCCAATATACCAATCTTCACATCCGGACCATTCCGGAGCTCCTTGTCATGTCCGGGATCTCATTTGGGACTCCGAAAAACCTTCGGTAACCACATACTATTTCCCATAACAACTCTAGCGTCACCGAACCTTAAGTGTGTAGACCCCACGGGTTCGGGAACCATGCAGACATGACCGAGACGTTCTCCGGCCAATAACCAACAGCGGGATCTGGATACCCATGTTGGCTCCCACATGTTCCACGATGATCTCATCGGATGAACCACAATGTCAGGGATTCAATCAATCCCGTATACAATTCCCTTTGTCTATCAGTATGTTACTTGCCCGAGATTCGATCGTCGGTATCCCAATACCTCGTTCAATCTCATTACCGGCAAGTCTCTTTACTCGTTCCGTAACGCATGATCCCGTGGCTAACTCATTAGTCACATTGAGCTCATTATGATGATGCATTACCGAGTGGGCCCAGAGATACCTCTCCGTCATACGGAGTGACAAATCCTAGTCTCGATTCATGTCAACCCAACAGACACTTTCGGAGATACCTGTAGTGCACCTTTATAGCCACCCAGTTACGTTGTGACGTTTGGTACACCCAAAGCATTACTACGGCATCCGGGAGTTGCACAATCTCATGGTCTAAGGAAATGATACTTGACATTAGAAAAGCTCTTAGCAAACGAACTACATGATCTTGTGCTATGCTTAGGATTGGGTCTTGTCCATCACATCATTCCCCTAATGATGTGATCCCGTTATCAATGACATTCAATGTCCATGGTCAGGAAACCATAACCATCTATTGATCAACGAGCTAGTCAACTAGAGGCTTACTAGGGACATGTTGTGGTCTACGTATTCACACATGCATTACGGTTTCCAGTTAATACAATTATAGCATGAACAATAGACAATTATCATGAACAAGGAAATACAATAATAACCATTTTATTATTGCCTCTAGGGCATATTTCCAACAGTCTCCCACTTGCACTAGAGTCAATAATCTAGTTCACATCACTATGTGATTGTAATGAATCCAACACCCATGGGGTTTGTTCATATCTCGCTTGTGAGAGAGGTTATTAGTCAACGGGTCTGAACTTTCAGATCCGTGTGTGCTTTACAAATCTCTATGTCATCTTGTAGATGCAGCTACCACGCGCTACTTGGAACTATTCCAAATAACCTCTCTACTATACGAATCCGGTTTACTACTCATAGTCATCCGGATTAGTGTCAAAGTTTGCATTGACGTAACCCTTTACGACGAACTCTTTTACCACCTCCATAATCGAGAAAATTCCTTAGCCCACTAGTTACTAAGGATAAATTCGACCGCTGTCATGTGATCCATTCCTGGATCACTCTTGTACCCCTTGACTGACTCATGGCAAGGCACACTTCAGGTACGGTACACAGCATAGCATATTGTAGAGCCTACGTCTAAAGCTTCGGGGACGACCTTAGTCCTTTCTCTCTCTTCTGCCATGGTCAGGTCTTGAGTCTTACTCAATACTCACACCTTGTAACACAGCCAAGAACTCCTTCTTTGCTGATCTATTTTGAACTCCTTCAAAATCTTGTCACGGTATGTATTCATTTGAAAGTACTATTAAGCGTTTTTTATCTATCCTTATAGATCTTGATGCTCAATGTTCAAGTAGCTTAATCCAGGTTTTCCATTGAAAAACACTTTTCAAATAACCCTGTATGCTTTCCAGAAATTCTACATCATTTCTGATCAACAATATGTTAACAACATATACTCATCAAAAATTCTATAGTGCTCCCACTCACTTCTTTGGAAATACAAGTTTCTCATAAACTTTGTAAAAACCCAAAATCTTTGATCATCTCATCAAACCGTACATTCCAACTCCGAGATGCTTACTCCAGTCCTTAGAAGGATTGCTGGAGCTTTGCATACTTGTTAGCATCTTTCAGGATTGACAAAACCTTCTGGTTGTATCACATACAACCTTTCCTCAAGAAAATCGTCGAGGAAACAATGTTTTTGACATCCTATCTGCAAGATTTCATAAATAATGCAGTAACTGCTAATATAATTCCAACAGACTCTTAGCATCGCTACGAGTGAGAAAATCTCATCGTAGTCAACTCCTTGAACTTGTCGGAAAACATCTTAACGACAAGTCGAGCTTTCTTAATGGTGACACTTACCATCATTGTCCGTCTTCCTTTTAAAATCCATCTGCACCCAACAGCCTTATGACCCATCAAGTAGTTCTTCCAAAGTCTATACTTTGTTTTTATACATGGATCCTCTCTCGGATTTTATGGCCTCGAGCCATTCGTCGGAATCTGGGCCCACCATTGCTTCTCCATAGCTCGTAGGTTCATTGTTGTCTAGCAACATGACTTCCAAGACAGGATTACGTACCACTCTGAAGTAGTACGCATCCTTGTCGTCCTACGAGGTTTGGTAGTGACTTGATTTGAAGTTTCATGATCACTATCATAAGCTTCCACTTCAATTGGTGTAGGTGCCACAGGAACAACTTCGTGTGCCCTGCTACACACTAGTTGAAGTGACGGTTCAATAACCTCATCAAGTCTCCACCATCCTCCCACTCAGTTCTTTCGAGAGAAACTTTTCCTCGAGAAAGGACCTGTTTCTAGAAACAATCACTTTTGCTTCCAGATCTGAAATAGGAGGTATACCCAACTGTTTTGGGTATTCTATGAAGATGCATTTATCCGCTTTGGGTTCGAGCTTATCAGCCTGAAACTTTTTCACATAAGCGTCGCAGCCCCAAACTTTTAATAAACGACAGCTTAGGTTTCTCTAAAGCATATTTCATACGGTGTCATCTCAACGGAATTACGTGATGCCCTATTAAAGTGAATTTGGTTGTCTCTAATGCCTAACCCATAAATGATAGTGGTAATTCGATAAGAGACGTCATGGTATGCACCATATCCAATAGGGTGCATTTATGATGTTCGGACACACCATCACACTATGGTGTTCCAGGCGGTATTAGTTGTGAACCAATTTCCACAATGTCTTAATTGTGTACCAAACTCGTAACTCCGATATTCATCTCTATGATCATATCATAGACATCTTATCCTCTTGTCCTGACGATCTTCTACTTCACTCTGAAATTACTTCAGACTTGTATTTCATCAAGTAAATATACTTAGAATCTACTCAAATCATCTGTGAAGTAAGAGCATAATGATATTCACTGCATGTCTCGGCACTCATTGGATTGCACACATCAAATGTATTACTTCCAACAAGTTGTTCTTTTGTTCCATCTCACTGAAAACGAGGCCTTTCAGTCATCTTGCCCATGTGGTATGATTTGCATGTCTCAAGTGATTCAAAATCAAGTGAGTCCAAACGATACATCTGCATGGAGTTTCTTCATGCATATATACCAATAGACATGGTTCGCATGTCTCAATCTTTTCAAAAACGAGTGAGTCCAAAGATCCATCTACATGGAGCTTCTTCATGCGTTTTATACCAATATGACTCAAATGGCAGTGCCACAAGTATGTGGTACTATCATTACTATCTTATATCTTTTGGCATGATCATGTGTATCACTACGATCGAGATTCAATAAACCATTCATTTTAGGTGCAAGACCATTGAAGGTATTATTCAAATAAACAGAGTAACCATTATTCTCCTTAAATGAATAACCATATTGCGATAAACATAATCCAATCATGTCTATGCTCAATGCAAACACCAAATAACAATTATTTAGGTTTAACACCAATCTCGATGGTAGAGGGAGCATGCGATGCTTGATCACATCAACCTTGGAAACACTTCCAACACATATCGTCATCTCACCTTTAGTTAGCCTCCATTTATTCCGTAGCTTTTTATTTCGAGTTACCAACACTTAGCAACCGAACCGGTATCTAATACCCTGGTGCTACTAGGAGTACTAGTAAAGTACACATTAATATAATGTATATCCAATATACTTCTGTCGACCTTGCCTGCCTTCTCATCTACCAAGTATCTAGGGTAGTTCTGCTTCAGTGACCGTTCCCCTCATTACAGAAGCACTTAGTCTCGGGTTTGGGTTCAACCTTGGGTTTCTTCACTAGAGCAGCAACTGATTTGTCGTTTCATGAAGTATCCCTTCTTTCCCTTGCCCTTCTTGAAACTAGTGGTTTTACTAACCATCAACAATTGATGCTCCTACTTGATTTCTACTTTCGCGGTGTCAAACATCGCGAGTTGCTCAAGGATCATCATGTCTATCCCTGGTATGTTATAGTTCATCACGAAGCTCTAATAGCTTGGTGGCAGTGACTATGGAGAACCATCACTATCTCATCTGGAAGATTAACTCCCACTCGATTCAAGCGATTGTAGTACTCAGACAATCTGAGCACATGCTCAACGATTGAGCTTTTCTCCCTTAGTTTGCAGGCTTAAGAAACTTGTCAGAGGTCTCATACCTCTTGACGTGGGCACTAGTCTGAAATCCCAATTTCAGTCTTTGGAACATCTCATATGTTCTGCGACGTTTCAAAAACATCTTTGGTGCCTCAATTCTAAATCGTTAGCATTACGCACTGAACTATCACGTAGTCATCAAAACGTGTATGTCAGATGTTCGCAACATCCACAGACGACGCTCGAGGTTCACACACCGAGCGGTGCATTAAGGACATAAGCCTTCTGTGCAGCAATGAGGATAATCCTCAGTTTACGGACCCAGTCCGCATAATTTCTACTATCAACTTTCAACTAAATTTTCTCTAGGAACATATCTTAAACAATAGAACCAAAGCGTAAGCTACGACATAATTTGCAAAGACCTTTTGGCTATGTTCATGATAATTAAGTTCATCTGATTATTTAATGAACTCCCACTTAGATAGACATCCCTCTAGTCATCTAAGTGATACATGATCCGAATCAACTAGACTGTGTCCGGTCATCACGTGAGACAGACTAGTCATCAACGGTGAACATCTCCATGTTGATCGTATCTACTATACGACTCATGTTCGACCTTTCGGTCTCTTGTGTTCCGAGGCCATGTCTGTACATGCTAGGCTCGTCAAGTCAACCTAAGTGTTTCGCACGTGTAAATCTGGCTTACACCCGTTGTATGCGAACGTTAGAATCTATCACACCCGATCATCACGTGGTGCTTCGAAACAACAAACCTTCGCAACGGTGCACAGTTAGGGGGAACACATCTCTTGAAATTTTAGTGAGGGATCATCTTATTTATGCTACCGTCGTTCTAAGAAAGTAAGATGTAAACATGACAAACATCACATGCAAATCATAAAGTGACATGATATGGCCAATATCATCTTGCGCCTTTTGATCTCCATCTTCGAGGTGCGGCATGATCACCTTCGTCACCGGCATGACACCATGATCTCCATCATCGTGTCTTCATGAAGTTGTCTCGCCAACTATTACTTCTACTACTATGGCTAACGGTTAGCAATAAAGTAAAGTAATTACATGGCGTTTTTCATTGACACGCAGGTCATACAATAAATTAAGACAACTCCTATGGCTCCTGCCGGTTGTCATACTCATCGACATGCAAGTCGTGATTCCTATTACAATAACATGATCAATCTCATACATCACATATATATATAATTCATCACATCCTTTTGGCCATATCACATCACATAGCATACCCTGCAAAAACAAGTTAGACGTCCTCTAATTGTTGTTGCATGTTTTACGTGGCTGCTATGGGTTTCTAGCAAGAACATTTCTTACCTACGCAAAAGCCACAACGGTGATATGCCAATTGCTATTTACCCTTCATAAGGACCCTCTTCATCGAATCCGATCCGACTAAAGTGGGAGAGACAGACACCCGCTAGCCACCTTATGCATCAAGTGCATGTCAGTCGGTGGAACCTGTCTCACGTAAGTGTACGTGTAAGGTCGGTCCGGGCCGCTTCATCCCACAATGCGGCCGAATCAAGATAAGACTAGTAACGGCAAGCAAATTGAACAAATCATCGCCCACAACTACTTTGTGTTCTACTCGTGCATAGAATCTACGCATAGACCTAGCTCATGATGCCACTGTTGGGGAACGTAGCAATAATTCAAAATTTTCCTACGTGTCACCAAGATCAATCTAGGAGATGCTAGCAACGAGAGAGAGGGAGTGCATCTTCATGCCCTTGAAGATCGCTAAGCGCAAGCGTTACAAGAACACGGTTGATGGAGTCGTACTCGCGGCGATTCAAATTGCGGAAGATCCGATCTAGCGCTGAACGGACGGCGCCTCCGCGTTCAACACACGTACAGCCCAGGGACGCCTCCTCCTTCTTGATCCAGCAAGGGGGGAGGAGAAGTTGAGGGAGAACTCCAGCAGCACGACGGCATGGTGGCGATGGAGCTCGTGGTTCTCCGGCAGAGCTTCGCTAAGCACTACGCAGGAGGAGGAGGAGTTGGAGGAGGAGAGGGCTGCGCCAAGGAAAGGGTGTGGCTGCCCTCCCACCCCCTCACTATATATAGGGGAAGGGGAGAGGGGGCCGGCCCCTCTAGATGGATCTAGAGGAGGAGGCGGCGGCCAGGGGAAACCCTAGATGGGTTTGGGCGCCCCCACCCTCTAGGAAACTTGCCCCCCAAGCCGGGAGGGGCGGCTGCCCTAGGGGTGGCGCCCCCACCTCTCCTGGTTACGTGAGACGGGTTGGGAGGGGCGCACAGCCCCTTAGTGGGCTGGTTTGCCCCTTCCCCTTGGCCCATAAGGCCCCCAACGCTTGCCGGGGCCTCCGAAACCCCTTTCGGACATGCTGGCCATAGCCTGGTACCCGCGGAACAATTCCGGACTCCAATACCCTTCGTCCAATATACCGATCTTCACCTCCGGACCATTCCGGAGCTCCTCGTCATGTCCGGGATCTCATCCGGGACTCCGAACAACCTTCGGTAACCACATACTATTTCCCATAACAACTCTAGCGTCACCGAACCTTAAGTGTGTAGATCCTACGGGTTCGGGAACCATGCAGACATGACCGAGACGTTCTCTGGCCAATAACCAACAGCGGGATCTGGATACCCATGTTGGCTCCCACATGTTCCATGATGATCTCATCGGATGAACCAGAATGTCGGGGATTCAATCAATCACGTATACAATTCCCTTTGTCTATCGGTATGTTACTTGCCCGAGATTCGATCGTCGGTATCCCAATACCTCGTTCAATCTCGTTACCGGCAAGTCTCTTTACTCGTTCCGTAACGCATGATCCCGTGGCTAACTCATTAGTCACATTGAGCTCATTATGATGATGCATTACCAAGTGGGCCCAGAGATACCTCTCCGTCATACGGAGTGACAAATCCTAGTCTCGATTCGTGTCAACCCAATAGACACTTTCGGAGATACCTGTAGTGCACCTTTATAGCCACCCAGTTACGTTGTGACGTTTGGTACACCCAAAGCATTCCTACGGCATCCGGGAGTTGCACAATCTCATGGTCTAAGGAAATGATACTTGACATTAGAAAAGCTCTTAGCAAACGAACTACACGATCTTGTGCTATGCTTAGGATTGGGTCTTGTCCATCACATCATTCTCCTAATGATGTGATCCCGTTATCAATGACATCCAATGTCCATGGTCAGGAAACCATAACCATCCATTGATCAACGAGCTAGTCAACTAGAGGCTTACTAGGGACATGTTGTGGTCTACGTATTCACACATGTATCACGGTTTCCAGTTAATACAATTATAGCATGAACAATAGACAATTATCATGAACAAGGAAATACAATAATAACCATTTTATTATTGCCTCTAGGGCATATTTCCAACATTCATAACATCTTGGTTTGATGGGACGGGTGCTTCACCTAGCGGTGCTTCAAGGACATATGCTTTCTTGGCAGCTATGAGGATGATCCTCAAGTTCCGGACCCTGTCCATATAGTTGCTATCATCGTCTTTCAACTTGGTTTTCTCTAGGAACGCGTTGAAGTTGAGGTTGACATTAGCGTGGGCCATTTGATCTACAAGACATATTGTAAAGATTTTAGACTAAGTTTATGATAATTAAGTTCATCTAATCAAATTATTAATGAACTCCCACTCAGACAGACATCCCTCTAGTCATCTAAGTGATGCATGATCCGAGTCAACTAGTCCGTGTCCGATCATCACGTGAGACGGACTAGTCATCATCGGTGAACATCTTCATGTTGATCGTATCTTCTATACGACTCATGTTCGACCTTTCGGTCTTCCGTGTTCCGAGGCCATGTCTGTACATGCTAGGCTCGTCAAGTCAACCTAAGTGTGTTGCGTGTGTAAATTTGGCTTACACCCGTTGTATGCGAACGTTAGGACCTATCACACCCGATCATCACGTGGTGCTTCTGAACAACGGACTTTAGCAACGGTGCACAGTTAGGGGGAACACAATTCTTGAAATTTTAGTGAGAGATCATCTTATTTAGGCTACCGTCGTTCTAAGCAAATAAGATGTAAAACATGATAAACGTCACATGCAATCAAATAGTGACATGATATGGCCAATATCATTTTGCTCCTTTTGATCTCCATCTTCGGGGCGCCATGATCATCATCGTCACCGGCATGACACCATGATCTCCATCATCATGATCTCCATCATCGTGCCTTCATGAAGTTGTCTCGCCAACTATTACTTCTACTACTATGGCTAACGGTTAGCAATAAAGTAAAGTAATTACATGATGTTTCAGTTGACACGCAGGTCATAAATAAATTAAGACAACTCCTATGGCTCCTTCCGGTTGTCATACTCATCGACATGCAAGTCGTGATTCCTATTACAAGAACATGATCAATCTCATACATCACATATATCATTCATCACATTCTTCTGGCCATATCACATCACATGACACATGCTGCAAAAACAAGTTAGACGTCCTCTAATTGTTGTTGCAAATTTTTACGTGGCTGCTATAGATTTCTAGCAAGAACGTTTCTTACCTACGCCAAAACCACAACGTGATATGCCAATTTCTGTTTACCCTTCATAAGGACCCTTTTCATCGAATCCGATCCGACTAAAGTGGGAGAGACAGACACCCGCTAGCCACCTTATGCAACTAGTGCATGTCAGTCAGTGGAACCTGTCTCACGTAAGCGTACGTGTAAGGTCGGTCCGGGCCGCTTCATCCCACGATGCCGCCGAATCAAGATAAGACTAGTAACGGCAAGTAAATTGACAAAATCGACGCCCACAACAACTTGTGTTCTACTCGTGCATAGAAACTACACATAGACCTAGCTCATGATGCCACTGTTGGGGATCGTTGCAGAAATTAAAAAAAAATCTACGCATCACCAAGATCAATCTATGGAGTTTACTAGCAACGAGAGGGGAGTGCATCTTCATACCTATGAAGATCGCGAGTCGGAAGCGTTGCAAGAACGCGGATGAGGGAGTCGTACTCGTAGCGATTCAGATCGCGGTAGATTCCGATCCTAGCGCCGAACAACGGCACCTCCGCGTTCAACACACGTGCAGCCTGGTGACGTCTCCTGCACCTTGATCCAGCAAGGAGGAGGGAGAGGTTGAGGAAGAGGGCTCCAACAGCAGCACGACGGCGTGGTGGTGATGGAGTGGCAGTTCTCCGGCAAGGCTTCGCCAAGCTCACGCGGAGGAGGAGAGGTGTTGGGGAGGGGAGCGGCTGCGCCTTGGATGTGGTACTGCAGCCCTCCCTCCACCCCTCTATTTATAGGGGGAAGGGGGAAGGGGGCCGGCCCCTCTAGATGAGATCTAGAGGGGGGCGGCGGCCAAGGGGGAGGGGGCTTGCCCCCCAAGCAAGGGGGGCGCCCCCTTTAGGGTTCCCCCAACCCTAGGCGCATGGGCCCTAGGGGGGATGGCGCCCAGCCCACTTAGGGGCTGGTTCCCTTCCACATACATCCCATAGGGCCCTCCGGGGCAGGTGGACCCTCCCGGTGGACCCCCGGAACCCCTTCAGTGGCCCCGCTACAATACCGGCATACCCCCGAACATTTCCGGTGACCGTATGATGACCTCCCATATATAAATCTTCACCTCCGGACCATTCCGGAACTCCTCGTGACGTCCGGGATCTCATCTGGGACTCCGAACAACATTCGGTAACCACATACAAATCTTCCTTATAACCCTAGCGTCATCGGACCTGAAGTGTGTAGACCCTACGGGTTCGGGAATCATGCAGACATGACCGAGACAGATCTCTAGCCAATAACCAACAGCGGGATCTGGATACCCATGTTGGCTCCCACATGTTCCACGATGATCTCATCGGATGAACCACGATGTCGAGGATTCAAGCAATCCCGTATACAATTCCCTTTGTCAATCGATACGTTACTTGCCCGAGATTCGATCGTCGGTGTCCCAATACCCCGTTCAATCTCGTTACCGGCAAGTCACTTTACTCGTTCCGTAATGCATGATCCCGTGACTAACTACTTAGTCACATATTGAGCTCATTATGATGATGCATTACCGAGTGGGCCCAGAGATACCTCTCCGTCACACGGAGTCACAAATCCCAGTCTCGATCCGTGCCAACCCAATAGACACTTTCGGAGATACCTGTAGTGCACCTTTATAGCCACCCAGTTACGTTGTGACGTTTGGTACACCCAAAGCATTCCTACGGTATCCGGGAGTTGCACGATCTCATGGTCTAAGGAAATGATACTTGACATTAGAAAAGCTTTAGCAAACGAACGACACGATCTAGTGCTATGCTTAGGATTGGGTCTTGTCCATCACATCATTCTCCTAATGATGTGATCCCGTTATCAATGACATCCAATGTCCATGGTCAGGAAACCGTAACCATCTATTGATCAACGAGCTAGTCAACTAGAGGCTCACTAGGGACATGTTATGGTCTATGTGTTCACACATGTATTACGATTTCCGGATAACACAATTATAGCATGAACAATAGACAATTATCATGAACAAGGAAATATAATAATAACCATTTTATTATTGCCTCTAGGGCATATTTCCAACATCCTCTTCAAGGGAAAACCAACGCATGCTCAAGAGGTAGCAGCCGCCGCCGCCGCGCAGCAGGAGGTCACCAACGCCCGCGTCATCGCGGCAACGAGGGAGGCGCTCTATATGCTAGGGTTAAACACTAGCCAACACGGCCTCGTCAACGCCGCCGTGGCCGCCGCAGCCAGCACCGACTCATCTGCGTTCCCCCGGATGGTGCTTCCCGACTCGCCCCGCGCGTCGGCTTGCAACCCGATGCCCGGCTTCCACGTGTACCCCCAGGCCTCCCGCCTCCCCGGGGAGTGCTCGCCCGACGTGAGCGTGGTGGCGCCTTCCACGCCCGCGCCCATCGACCTGAACGCCACAGCGGTGGCTCGTCATCGGGAGGCGCGAGGAAACGCGCGAGGCAGATGCCGGCCGACATGCTACCGGACGCCCGCAACCTGTTTGAGGGAATGCCGGCCGCCGGCGATGAGGACAACATGCAGAACCTCATCTTCGAGGGCGGTACGCCGGCCGCTGGCTACGACCGACGAGACACAAAGCCAGGACGGCCGCGGGGCGTTCACGCCGGCTGCTGGCTATGATCACGATCAGGTGGCTTTCATGCGTGATCAGGTCGGCATGGACCTAGACGGCTTCCCACTTGACCACGAGTTTCTGGACGACTACGGGCAAGAGGAAGAGGACGAGTGCGACATCGAAGTGGAGCCTTTGTTCGAGGACGAGCTCGCCAACCAAGCCGCTGGGCCGAAGCCGAAGCGCAAGAGCAAGCGGACGAAGGCATACACGGCGGCCGAGGACAAGCTTCTTTGCGAGTGTTGGCGAGACATTGGACAAGACCCCAAGACTGGCGCCGAACAAAAGCATTCAACTTTTTGGATTTGTGTCCACCGGGAGTTTCATGAGCGCAAGAAGTTTCCGCCTTACCAAATTGTGAGCACGCGCGGGTGGGTGTCCATTTCAAAGCGTTGGAGGGTGATCCAACAAGAGTGTAACAAGTTTTTTGCCACCCTTGAGAGCGTCAAGACCCGCCCCGTGAGCGGCATCGGCATGCAAGACATGGTATGCTAGCAAGCCGCCCTCTTTTGTGTCATCAAGTTTATGCTTGCAAGTTCATTTGCCTACCATTTGTCAATATGCTTGCATGAAAACATTTGTAGGCATTTCAAGCTTTGGAGGCATTCAAGGTCCAACACAATGCAAGTGCTTCAACCTGTCCCATTGCTTTAGGGTCATCAAAGACGAGGAGAAGTTCAAGGCGCAACATGCCGCCCTCAAGTCGCGTAGGGGGAAGCAAGCCGTGGAGGAGGTTGGGGACGGCGAGCCGGCACGGCCGCGGGGGAAGACCAACTCCAAGAAGGAGGACAAGCGGGATGCGGCATCGAACGCCTTGATCGCAAGCGTGGAGGGCATGATGAACAAGAAGGATTCAAGGGAGGAGGAGCGCCGGCGTTTCAAAAAAGAGGAAATGAACGCCTTCATAGAGATCCAAAGGAGGAGGCTTGAGATGGACGCGAAGAAGCAAGGCAAGATGCTTGAGATTGAGGCGGAGAAGCAAGCCAAGATGCTAGACATCGAGGCCGCCAACGCCAAGACCAAGGCGAAAGAAGTGACTCTCGCGCATGATGACCGGGGTGGAAATCATGAAGGTGGATCTCAACATCGTGTCGCCAAGGAAGAGGCCGTGGTTCGAGAAGATGCAGGCCGACATGCTCAAGTTCATCGACGAGTGATCTCGTGGCCGCGAGGGCCTTCCTTTTTTGTATGCCGACTTGTGTGCTGGCATGATCACGGGGCCGCGATGGCGTGGTCGAAGTCAAGTCCCACCCTTTTTTTGTGTGCTAGCATGTGTGCCGGCCACTGGCGAGTGCGCCAACATGAACTGCGGTGATATTTTTTGAAGCCGGCAATGTATGCCGGTGTTGGCATGGTGCCGGCATTGATCTATGGCTGCTGACATGATATATGGCTGCGAGCCTTTTTTTAAATTGAATGCGTACATGAAATGGGTCGGCGCGTTGCGCGCGCTGCTGACCCAAATGCAAAACTGGGCGGACGCCGGGCGGGCGGCCGACCCAAACAGACAAAAAGCGGACAAATGCGCGTTGGGTCGGCCCGTTGGAGTTGCTCTAAGAACTTGATAAGTTTTTTTAACACAACTTGATAATATTTTGAAAATTCACGTTTAAATATCTTTTCCGGGGGAGATTCGCATGCTATTTCCATAGCATCCCAGGTCGGACAAATCAACACGTGATTCTAGCATACGAAGCCCTAGAGGCTTTCTAGACACGCAACCACCTATAATCGCACCGTCCGCCCCAAAAACCCAACGGCCGGGATCTCCCCTCACAAGTCAGAGCCGCCCACCCTATTCCGTCCAAGAGACTGCGCGGTGGGACCATTTGGACCGGGGGACCCACATCTCAGCCACCGGGCGCGCTCCCCGCACGCCGCTTACAAGGGGCCCCTTTGCTTCGCGATTCGAGCCTAAAGCTCGCGAGCGGCACAGTGAAGAGAGAGAAAGAGACGGGGACAGAGGAGAGAGAAACCCCAGGTCTCGCCGCCTCGCCTTCATCCGCTTTCGCCTCGCCGCCTCCGCGCCGCCCTCCGTTTCGAGGAGGAGGAGGAGGGGGAGCTCCAGTGCTCGCGCCGCAGCGGCGGCGGCGGCGCCGGGTGCCTGCGCGAAGGCCTCGAGATCTCGCGGCGGCGCCGCCGGCTTTGTGTGGTGGTTGTGGTGGGTGCGGCGCCGTCTGCTCGGTGAGTTGGCTCGATCTCTCGCCGCGGCGCTTCCAATTGAGCTGCTCCGCCCCCCGAATCGAGGGTTTTGGAGGCCTCCTGCTCTTGGCGGCCGTGCAATAAACTAACCTCTCGCTTCGGGGGGGTTAGGGTTAGGTTTTGGCTGAATTGTGGTGGATTTGGGTGACCCAGGCGGCGCATTGCGCTCGCGAGCAGACTGGTCTGCGTGTTCCGCCACGCAATGATGGGGAAGACGCAGAAGTTCTCCAAGGGGCACCCGCTCGGTTTCGTGCCGGACTACCGATATGGGGTGGAAACTGTGGGGGTGTCAAAGGGCCTTGGGAATCCTGCAAGAAGTGAAGCCAAGAGAAAATGCATCAACCTGAATACGGACGAGGGGGCTGATGCTCCCGGATTTAATGTGCCGCGTGTGGTCTTTGAGTTGCCGAGGATGTCGGCCTCGGATAGGAATGAGCTGGAGATGAGGCTCCGCGACGAGCTCGAGCAGGTCAGGGCCCTCCAGAGTAGGTTGTTTTCAAGAGGGGCTACGACGAGCATGAATGGTGGGACTGCGTCGGCTCCCAGAGGTGATTTCAACGGCAATAAAAAGGATGGGAAGCTCAGGAGGAGCAATTCAGTGCAGTCTGGCAGAGGATTACCGCCATCAGTTGCCCAACCTGTAGTCAGCTCCATTAACTACACAGCATCGTTTAAAAAATGCCAGGAGCTTCTGAAGAACCTTATGAAGCATCGCTCTGCAAGCCCGTTTGTTATGCCAGTTGATCCTGTGAAGTTGTGTATCCCTGATTATTTTGATATAGTCAAGCACCCAATGGATTTGGGTACTATACAGAAAAAGCTGAATGCAGATGTGTACCCTACACCTTGGGAGTTTGCCGCAGACGTGAGGCTTACTTTTAGCAACGCTATACTTTATAACCCAGTCGGTAATGCAGTTAACATAATGGCCCAGACTATGAGCAGTGTTTTTGAACCTAGATGGAAGCCTATCGAAAAGAAGCTTCCTCGACCAGATGAGGAACTCTCTGCAATTGAGCCTTCAAAAAATGATGCAGTTGAGAAAAATATTGTTGACAACAAAGAGCCTTTTGATAGAAGACCTTCAAATAAAGGTGCATATAAGAAAAACACCTTTCAAAAAGAGGAGGTGGTTGCCAAGCCAGTTTTGCACCCGAAGAAGAGGAAAGCCTCTCCTTTGGTTCAGGATGCTCCAGTAGCATCAGTGATACAGATGGCTCAGGTGGCTGAGGAGGTTCCAGTGGTACAAACTGCTATGGGAATGATGACAGATGAACAAAAGGTTGCTCTAAGCGTAAGACTACAATCATATGGTGGATTCATTCCAGAACATGTAGTTGAGTTCATAAAGAGGCATGTTAATGATGATAATGATGCTGATGAAGATGAGTTGACTATTGACATGAACGCTCTCAGCGATGATACCCTGTTTGAATTACAGAAGCTTCTTGATGACTATGATATAGTAAATCAGTCTGGAAACCCTACAAAAGATGAGCCTCAAGAGGTTGAGGTGGGTGCTATTGTCTTTGAGATTGATTTTTGTTAGTTAATTTACTGACCATTGTTTCCTTCTGTTCAACAGTTCCAAAGTGAATATGGACTTGCCAACTCATCAATGCATCATGAAGGTCGCTTTCTCCTCATTTATTTTTTCCGTGGCACTAATTGTTGTTCTAAGTTAATACTGTATACGTCTTAGCAGGCAATGAGCTTGTTGAGGAAGACATTGATATTGGTGGGAACGATCTTCCACCTTTAACATACCCCCCTGTGGTATTTGAAAGTGAAACGGCAGACAGAAGCAGCAAGCATAGTTCTTCTAGCAGTTCTAGTAGTGAGTCAGGATCATCCTCCAGTGGTATGTATTTTTATCCATTTATCTTCACATATTACACTCCCTAAATTTGTATCTTGACTTAACTGTTACCAGGCCCAGCGATATGTTCTTTTGTTTTTACTTTTTACCATTCCATGCCATTCAATGCTGCATGCCACAAATTGATAACTTTGCCCCTTAAGGCTGTTCAAATTCTTCCCCTGTGCTCACCTATTTGACATAGTCTTAACGATTCTTACGGCCTGTTCGGAATCTCTCCCGTCCGCTCCACTCCGCGGAGCTCCAGGAGCTCGGTTTGAGCTGCTCCGTGGAAATAAGCTGCAGTTTCCTCCGCTCTGGGAGCGCAGTCCAGGGAGCGGAGAGGAACCGAACAGGCCTTTAGTGTCAGCAAGTATTGATAAGTTGAAATCAGTAGTATTGAACAGTGTCCTGTTTGTTTCTAGTTTGATACTCCCTCTGTAAATAAATATAAGAGCGTCTAGATCACTAAACACTCTTATATTTCTTTACGGAGGGAGTACTTTAATTCAACTTTAGGGCCTGTTTGGGACTGCTCTGCTCCATCAAAATCAGTTCCGCTCCACCAAATCCACTTTGGAGCAGTTTCATACAGGAGTTGCAACTCTTCCAAAGAGAATGTTTGGCTTTCATCTAGCTCCAGCTTCAAGAATGGGAAATTTGGTGGAAAGGATCTATTTGATTGGATGAGTGGGGAGAAATGAAGGGGTATCCACTTACTGGTGTCAAATTTCCTTACAACTCCATCTTCTAAAGTTTTTTGGAGCACCTCCTAAAGAGCTTCACAAAAAACAGAGAGTTGTACCCCAGATTCTAGTTTTTTTGTGTAGTGGCATGTCGTAGATTTACCCTGTTTGGCTTGCGTTTTTTCTAGAGCAGAGTTTAATTTCAAGGAGCGGAGCAGTCCCAAACAGGCCCTTAGAAAGAGATGTTCAACATGCTAAATGTTGTTCATAGCAACTCGCCTTGCTAGCAATCTTATTGAATCCATATGGCAGCAAAAAGAGCCCGTATGCCTGCGTGTGCTTGCAGTGCTAACAGGTGATTCTGCCGGCCCAATTTCGGGCAGAGTCACTAAGTTTAAAAATAATAATTATTGCTGATAAATCACATATTGGCGTTCACTATTTGTGTTGTGATGGTAGCTCACATGTTAACATTGTAGAATTTTGTTCTTATCTTATCTGAGGGGCAGCAGTTGATGTTCACTTTTGCTCATACTGCTGATCATTTCTTATTTAGGATCCTTTTTTAATTGATTCCCAGCTAACTGTAGCAGACTAACAGCTAGTAGCACTTAGTACAGAGCATTATGATACCACAGCATGTGTGAGCTGGTAGTAACTTTACTTATGCTTCCTTTGTGAAATTCCTTTTCTCCATTTCATTTCGCATGAATCATGGTTGTGAATATGAGATATATAATGCCCAAACGCATTTCCTTGAGGGGGATAAAAAGGGAGAATGAGTGAGCAAAAACTGAGTGTTTCTGTGAAATATTTACTTTGCCTTACTTATCCATGTACAAATCTCTTTGACATAATATGGCAGTGTTAACCATGTTAGAACATAGGTTTAGTACTATAAACATTCCTTGTTTCCAAATGCCAAATGCCATAAACAGAAGTTCGCATCAATTAATTCACTGGACTATAGTAGTTTCAACTGATAATTGGTGTAGTGTCCGAAATATAATAATATAGAAGTAGAACATATTCTCTAATACCATGGTCTAGTTTCACTAATAATGCTATACTATTTTCCTGCTATATTGGACAACCCCGTGTATCTTACAACCGTTCTCAGGAACCGTTGGCTGGCCCACTCTGTAGGTCTGAAATTAAACTAAGACCTGTTTTTTAGGTTCATTGAATTATAACTTTTGAATACCTGCTTTTGAAACCTGTGTCTCTTGGGCTACATTATTATGAATGTCTGTAAATTTCCTTCCTTCACTGTGTTACACGATGAAACCAACATGAAGAGAACTACCCGATGTCCATAAATTTCTTTCTTTCATGATAAAACCCAAATGAGGAAACAAGCCAATATCTATTGGTGCATGGCATTCCAGTTCAGTCCATGTGATTTTTCATGCCCAACAAGGTGATCATTTTATTTCTTCTTATATCTTCAGGTTCGGATTCGAGTAGCTCTTCTGGAAGTGATTTGGGTGCCAAAGTTCCTTCGGCAAACATCGGGGCTAAGGTGCTTCCGCACACTTGCTGTATTCTGAGTAGTTTTTAGAACCATACAAGTCTCAAACAAAATTGACGTGCTACTCACCAAAAGATTATTTTGAACATCGGTGTCCTCAATGGTTGCTCTCTGTTTACATGCAGGAGAACGTACTACCCGTGTTTAGCTTGGACCAGGAGAACGGTAAGAGGTTGCACATAATACATTGTTCTTTAAGCCAAACCAGCTCTTGCAAGCACATCATCAAACTAACTAGACCACTTGATTCAGTAACAAAGCCAGCCTTCACAAGTTAGCTCCAGTAACCTATTTCTCATATGACTTGATGGATTAAACTCAGTCAAAGTTTTAAAACTTAAAATAATGTTAGGATTGGTGTTTGGCTGGCACAAGCCAACCCAAACTATAGACAATCTGAGCAATTTATCCTGCCAAAATTAAACCATTAGAACTACTGGCAAATTAAATTACATGTGAGGTCTACTATTCTGCATAGGATGGGACAATTCAGCCAAATCTAACCTGTTTCTTTCAAACAAATTTTGACCTACAACACGTCAAAATATTTGGAGGTGTGTTAAATCCAAATTGCATTCAAGTGGAGTCTGGTATCCGGTTTAACCCATCTCTTCGGAGCCATATTGACCCACTAAAAATTTAAGTGTTACAGAAAGTGGCGGATTGTCACTTAATTACAACCCGGACTGTGTTCAAATGGAGCCTGTTATCCGGTTTAACCCATCTCTTCAGAGCCATATTAATCCACTAAATATTAAACTGTTAAAGGAAGTGGCTTATCATCACTTCCTTACATGTGGGTCAATTTTTGGGTCTACATGTTATCTTTGATACCTTCCTTTGAACTCTCTGTACTTCTTTTGAACATGTGTTTTTAATATAGAATTTTAGAAACAATATGGAATTCAGTGGAGACCCAAACTTATCACTGTGCTTATCGATTGGCTTTGCTGTACTTCTGCAATTTTGGAATAGCTACTTGTGTCTTATGTATATTTACTACTTTCAATTGATATTTTTGCAGATTCACAGGATACATTGAATATACAAGAACAATGTGCTGACCGTGTACCTATTTCTGCTGATGATGAGGGTACGCTTGTACTTTTATGCGGTCTCTTAGTACCCAGAGCATGTTTGGTACGTTTCTTTTACAGTTAATTAAATGGATCAATATTTCAGAGGAGAACGTGTCTGATAAAAAATACCGAGCTGCCCTTTTGAAAAGCCGCTTCGCTGATACAATTCTCAAAGCTCGTGAGAAGGCTCTTGATCAGGTATGTGTTGGAATAGTTTATTGCGTTGCTGCCTGCCTTTGGTGGATGCTATTCCCAGTAAGATTCACATGATCCTTCATACCAGGTGAAGGATCCTGAGAAAGTTCGGCGCGAGAGGGAGGAGCTTGAAAGGTTACAAAGGGAAGGTGAGATGAAATTGGTATATTTGGGCTGGTATGCGAGCTGCAATACTGTTTATTGAGGCACAATCTTCATTACAGAGAGAGCTCGGTTACAAGCTGAGGCTAAAGCTGCTGAGGAAGCTCGCAAGAGGGCTGAAGCAGCAGCTGCTGCTGAGGCTGCTGCAGAAGCTAAACGCCAAAGAGAACGTGAAAGAGAAGCAGCTCGTAAAGCCTTGCAGCAGGTAAACCTAGGACGCAATTTGGCAAGCAACATCTTGCTTTGTTGGTATCCATACTCTGAAGTGCAGATAGTATTGATTGCTCTTTTGGTATCCATACTCTGAAGTGCAAATACCATTGACCCTGCAGATGGAGAAAACTGTAGAAATCAATGAAGGGAACCTCTTCCTGAAAGATTTTGAAATGCTTGGAACAGTCACAGGTGAACAGAATCTCAACTTGGTCGGTGAAATGAGTCCAAGCCATACACCTGAGCCCCTCGGATTTCAACTTGGGGGCAACCCCCTAGAACAGCTTGGATTGTATATGAAAAATGACGACGAAGAAGACGAGGAAGTCGAGTCCGCAGATGAACCAACAGTTGATGTTGAGGAGGGCGAAATAGACTGACAGATTATGGTGCATTTTCAGTGATAATCTGAGTGGAGCCTGTGGCGTGACTGGACCGGATAACTGTTTTTTGATGTTTTTGATATATGAAGGGCACATCACCCTGGCGGTTCCATTCCTCTACAGAACTTATGAGCTGCACAAGTTTTTGGAGCAAAATATGGTTGATCAAATGTAGTAGCAGGCATTGGAACCAGTCTTCATGCATGCGGGGTCCCATGGAGTCAGCCCATCTTTGTATGGGTTCATTGTTAGCCATGATGAAGTAATGGACGCCCCTGTGCTTTTCTGGATGGATATCTGGAAGATGATACTGAGGGAAAGGGGGTTGTTAGGGGGGGATGGGTGGGGTTGAGGTGGGGTGCGTCCCTGGCTCTTAGAACAACTAATGTGAGCCGTTTTGGGGTAGTTTCGGTGACATTTCATGTTGTGAATGTAATCCTGGAAACTGTACAAAGAGGTTGCCTGATAGATGGAAAACCGTTCTTTTTTCTTCTGCACTTGCATCTCTCATCATTACTTTATCTCTCTTCATATTGTTTGGGACCTCGGATTAGGATATATAGAGGTAAACTATTTTTTGTAGGATGAGATAAGCTTTAATTGGCTGCTGAGACACTTGCGGTGTAATCCAGGGTGGCTATTATTTATTTATTATTGTTTTCTCCACCAAAGATGATGTTATTGGTAATGTTACGTAATAACTTTTTTTGGGCAAATTTAGTTGGTAAGAGGCGGCAAATCCTGCTGTTTCTTTGCTGCAAAACTTTTTCTTCTCCTAGGGGAGGTTCGCTGATACTATTATATCGCTCGGAATAGGCGTCAGTGATCTTCCCTGACTTTTTTGAGGAAGTTTTTTTTTTTTGGGAAGGATCTTCCCTGACTTGTTCCATGCTGCATTTAGGTTGATTAACTGGGACCGTTGCTATATTTGAACTAAAATAAACATTCCCAGAACAGCATGTGAAAAGGCAGCATCAAGGAGAAACATAATTAAAAGCTTAAACATATCGCAGGAATAATCTACAGCAAGAACAGCACAGACATTATCTCAAAGAAAGAAAAAGAACACAGATATGCAGGAATAATCTATGAAGAACAATCAAATGTATGGATCTTGCACTTAATTTGATATGTCTCATGGTATATATGAATCATTGCGCCTATTTTCATAGCTAGTGCTCTGCAAAATAATACGAGTACATGCATGAAAACTCCCGGCGCTGCAAGCGGGCTGGACCCCTTCACGATTTACCCCCCAAACACAGCCCTCCTCCGGTCTAAACTAAGCAGACCGTCCGGCATCTGCGACAAGCCGTGATACCATGGTCTTTCTTCTTTGCAAGGACAGAAAATAAAATAAAAATCTGGCAGTAGAATCGCAAATCGCGAGGCGATGATGATGAACGGCGGTTGTAGTGATCTATGAGTAGAACTTGTATGTCTTGGCAGAAATGATGATCTGTCTGAGCCCTCCGATGGGCGCGATGATCATCAGAATCACACCAAGGACGATGCAAATCTGAAACCCAAAAGGAAAATCAGGATGGGATTATCGTTTTGAAGAAAAGAGAGGGGTAAAAGCTTTGGATCTTTGGGTTGGTTCTTACCCAGTTGGTGAACCATGAGAGGCTGAATCTCCTGGGCTTGCAGATGATGAGCCACATGATGCAGGGCAGCTGCAGGCAGCCATGACCAGTTACATTATGGTCCAATCTCACCAGAAGCTTTGAATGTAAATTTGCTGTCATGAAACGTGTCTGATGAAAATGCTTACGAAATAGGTCGTCGGCGCAAAGGCCAGCCCGCCGAAGAACCCGATGAGGCCACCGAAGAACGGGAAGGTCATGCCGACGAACATCGTGAAGGCTGCACATGTCGGTGTTTTGGTTGGTTATTCAGTATACAAGATGCCTCAAAACTTGAGATGAGATTAGTCAACGGGGCATTACCAACATAGATGGTCCGGGTGATCAGACGGAGCGTAATGCCTGGTGCGAACTCCAGCTTCCTCACCAGGAACGTCTCCATCATGTCGAACACTGGCATCGCGTAAATCTGCACAGGAACAATCAGATTTTGTTGTACCGTCAGATATATCGTCCTAGTATCCAAAGTAACTGGACGAAATGATTGTAAGGATCTACGTACCTGGTAGCTACCGATGAGGTGAACGACGACCATCATGTTGGCCATGGCGATGAGCCACTTGGGCTTGTTGAGGGTGATGAGGATGTTGTCGTCGACGCTGTTACCAAACGCCCAGTAGCCGATAAATGCCACCGGCATGTAGCAGGCGGCGATGATGATGTAGGCAACCACCACGCCCTTCCACATTGGCTTCTTGGACGGGTTGCCCGGCGTCGATGGGATGGTAGCCTGGATTTCTAGCACGACATTGTGGCCGGAGTAGGAGAAGGCCACATCGCCGAGCCCCCCCAAGAATCCGAACACCTGACCTGGAGTCGTCGATGCCCGCAGGCTGTAGTCCACGTTCTCTGCCTTCCCCTTGTGCAACGAGGCGCCCCAAGCAATTGTTGAGTAGCTGCATCATGCGTTATTGTCAACGGCAATTCCTTGCTAGCTAAAGTTTTTTTAAAGAAATTTGTCGGATTTGCTACAGTGAATACATGACAGCTAGTGCTAGTGTAGACATTCGGAATTAACCTGAGTGACATGACGGCTGCAGCGAGGGAGATGCCAGAGATGGAGTTGAAGTTTGGAAGCTGGGAGAGGACGAAGTGGACAGAGGCGAAGATCATGATGAAGTAAGTGAGCTTGATGTCCTTGCACTTGCCGTCACAGATCACGTCGTGGAACTTCTTGAGCGAGTTGCCGCCGGTAACCATGTACACAATGTTCAGGCTGACCTCAACGACAAGCTGCTGTGGCACCACGATCCAGAGGCCGAGCTTATCACCGAAGGCGTGCTGCCCGAGCTCATGGTACCGGTCGAAACGCTTCCCAGGGACCATCTCATGCATCTCCACCATCTGCCACAACGTGTACACCGTGATGATCCACGACAAGGTCATCACCGCGATGCCAGGACCCCTGCACGAAAACAAAAACATCAGCGAACCCTAAATGATTTGAATCATGTCATTGCAAGTTTGTAGCTTTGAAAACTGCCCCGCTGTGAGTATGACATTGGGACCCACATGCCATTCAGATTGCCAATCACAGCTTCAGAAGCAGAAAGAGCATATGGCTCCAATGTATGGATGTCAAGGCGGTAGCAGTACATACCAACCAAGTTCAGACATGGCGTAGGGGAGGCTGAGCACTCCAGCGCCAACCATGGCGGTGACATTGTGGAAGGCCGAGTACCACCACTTTGCTTTCCTCGACGACGTGATAGGAAGCCAGTCATCGATCGCCTTCTCCCGTGCAGTCCTCTCATCCTGTGGGTTTTCAGTATTTTTGTTAGCTATAGATATCATGATCACATAACAGGAGTTTTTTTCTTTCAAATTTATAATATCACACAATAAGAGCTAGTGTGCCAAAATTATTTGGGACTTATCAACAACAATTAATTTCTAACCTCCTGGCATTTCTTTCATTTTTGATGTCATCTAGTAAACTTAAGAGACGGATAATTGGCAACTTTGAATTTTCAGAGGTTGAGTGATTCCTTTTCTAACGGGCAGTTGACTTGTCACATGGCCAAGTAGTCGCGCTCGCCAAAGACAAATACATCATCAGATGCTTATCAATCAATGCCACCTCACAGTAAACATGTTTGATTTTTCTATCAAGCACGTTCACCTAACAATGTTGCATGATACTGCTAGTCTCAAAATACTACAGTATGTTTGCAAATCTGGAATACGGAAGTTCATTTTATAAAGCATCCATTTTCACAATCTCTAGTGAAAATCCACCATCGGCATGATATTACCAGAATCTCATTCTGAGTTGATTATTTTTTCAACAGGGCTAAGCGCCTTTCCATTAATTTCTTAATCCAAATAAGAAGTTCTTGCAAGAGACGTGACATTTTGCATTCTATATATAGAATAATCAATCGGATGGTAGCAATTAACACCGAGATATGGATATGCAACTATATTAAAATGGTAAGTAGTCCACCGCAAAAATAATAGTAAAAAGGAAACTAGTTAATGGAGAGTTTAAAGAGTGTGATTTTTTTTTCTGTATAGCCAAGTGTGAGCTATTTCTGGCCTTGGAAAGAAAAACAAGGCTGGACTGAAAGTACAAATGAAGACCTTTCATACTCGTTAGTCCAAGTACAAGGTGGACCATGCGACAGAAGCAGCAAAAAGATTGGAGACTATCTTATTTCTTTCAATATATTTTTCTGAAAAGAATATGTGGAACATACTCCTACGTACTCTTTTCCATATATATATATATATATATATATATATATATATATATATATATATATTTGAAACAAGAAACACAACGTAATTATAGAGGTATATATATAATGTAAAAACAGACTGGATGATGATAATTGTAAATTAAAAGAACAGCTGGAAAGACAGCGAGGGAACACTGTTTCGACTGGATGATTAATTTAAAGGAAAAAGGTAAAAATTCCGCAGTTAAGGCAAAGCATCCGGACTCACACCGATCATATGAAGCTGATACTTAAGTACACACGTTCTTTTCTCTTCTTGATCTTTTGTAGGAAAAGAAACCAAAAGGTACTAGTCCAAAAGCACCAAGAAGATGAGATTGGATATTAGACACCACCACAGTTTCACACGGGTTCTCCCCCCCAAGAAAAGGATTTCACATGAAGAAGATGAACCGGTGCTACATGCCGGGAGAAGAGAATCCTCCACGCAAAAAGAAAGAAAACAGCGTTTTCCTTTTGTCCTTTTTGCGCCTGTCGATTTCGCTCCCCGCTTTTCGGAACTCGAAAACCCCCAACCTTTTGTTTTGCGCTCTTTCACACCTCTCTCTTTCTCTGTGCCACTCAAGAAACCAGATACAAGAAACAGAGTTTGAACAAGATGGATGGATTGTTTCGTTCGTGGATGCAGAGACATAACATTGCGAACCAAAACAGATCATAACAAACAGACGCAGCGCAGAGAGAGAGAGAGAGAGAGAGAGAGAGAGAGAGAGAGAGAGAGAGAGATTTGACCTTGGGCGGCGTGTAGTCCGGCGAGGCCTGCGTCCCCATGGCGCCTGGCTTCCCTTCCGGCGGCTCGGAGCTTCCCTTCACCAATGGCCGGAGTCACACAAAGGAGAAGGTGGAGAGAAAGAAGGAGATGGAGATTGAGATGCAGCTCGCAGCCAGGTATGGAGGAGGCCGAGTCGTGGTGGTTTTTATAGAGGGAGATTCAGGCGGGGGCGCCGTATGCACTGTGAGCGATCGAGGAGCACGTATCCCGCTGGGTTAGTTATGAGTTTGTTTTCCTTCTTCTGTAGCCTGGCCTAGAGAAAAACAACAACTGGAATATCGTTGGGTGGACCGTTGACTCCACCGATGCAGCGGATCCGGTGTTCCAGCGGCACATCCCGGGGAGTTTGTTGTGGCACCCGCGTCCGTGTGTCGTTCCTTCCTCTGCGAAGCGGGCGGGACGCTGCTCGTCCGATCCTGACTCTCTCGACGGCTGCGATGAGGCCACGTCGCGGGGCTGGCGCCACTCCGGGTCGCAGAACGTGATGTACGGACTATTCAATTCTCTTTCCAAGCCTGTGCACGTGAAATTTCTTTTTCTTACTCAAGTGGACACGATTCTTTCTATCGTAATTTAGATCCCGTCGCGGCGTAAATGTACCTCTGCGCTTGGCCGTGTTGACAGCCACACCAAGTTGAAGGCTTGCCAAATTTATATACTCCTATGTACCCATGTTCACGTGCCAAATGGGTCGAAAAGGAAAGAGAAAAATTCACTACATGTCCTCATACTCGTCGCGTCGGCCGCATTTGTCCTCGTACTTACAAATACCCAAAATATAGTCCTACAATTTGTCCCAGGTGGTCATCTACGGTCCAAAATACGTTTTCCTCTACGTACGTGCTGATTTGGCGGTTGACTGGCACGTCCACGCGGGCTTTGACCGCCAGCTCACCACCAGACGCCCTGGTCCGATCGATTCCGGGGAATGCGGGTTTTTTTTTTTTTTGCAAAATCGTCGAATTTACGTTCGTCCCCCTGCCTGGTCGGACCGCGCCTCACCTGGCCGTTACACCTGGTCGGACCGACCGCACTGCACCGCACCTCTCCACACCCACCACACCTCTCCCCTCTCCTCTCCCGTCTCGAACCCTAGTCGCCGTCTCCGCCGCCGACGCCGCAGCCACCACCGCCTGGATCTACTGCCACCTCTCGTCGACGACATGTCATCTGCGGGATCCTCCCGCTCCGGTCTGCGCTCTGGTCTGTTGAGGTGCCATTGGTCGGATGCCCCGATTGTGGCGAACCTGTCAAGTGCTACCGCTCTAGCACCGATGAGCACGATGGCTGGGTTTTCTACAAGTGCACCCACGATAATGTAAGCTTCAGTCTTTTTCTGTTCGATTCATGAATCTGCCATGTTCAGTAGCCATGATGTGCTTAGAAGTCTTGAATGTGCTCAATAGCCATGATGGGTTAACTAGCTGTGATATATGTTCAGTAGCCATGATGTGCTTAGAAGTCTTGAATGTGCTCAGTAGCCATGAATCTGCCCTGGTTACTTAGTTTACTGCAAAAATTCAGTTATTAAGTTAACTGAACATTTTTTCATGTTAACTGAACTTTTTCAGTCATTTTCACACATTGCATTGCTTTGGTTGTAGGCCACCTGTGATTTCTGGCGCTGGGAGATGGAATATGTGCAGCATCTGGTTCAAACTAGGTTCTTGTTGGTAATGCTGCTGTAGATGCAATTGGTGTAGCTGAGGACGGGAGGGAAGAGCTTGAGAGGAAGAGGACTGAGTGGATGGCAGGAAGAAACTTAGCTGGAAGGGCCTTGGCTGGAAGAGGCATTGCACGCAGGGTGAATTTTGACAGCCCTAGTGAGAAAAAGCTTGCTACCAAGTAGCAAGTTGCTATGCTTCTTGGATTAGGTAGAGAGATACTGCTAGTGCTAAAGCTTCTTATGGCTAGTGTTGTGGTGCTTTGTGTGATGTCTTTCATCTTCATTATGAAGAAGTGAGATGTTGATAAATTAGTAGGTGGCTCTGCTGAATATATATCTATGGTTGTAATGGATATGATGTTATTTTGGCTGTATGGTTGTAATGGATATGTATCTATCAAGTAATATGAAGACTTCAGTGTCAATGTTCAATCTTCCAATTTGTTGTCAATATTCAGTTAACTTTGTCTTCTCTGAGCTCTCTGAGCTGAACTTTGTCTTTGTCTTTTCTGAGCCAACAATATAGCCAAACTTTTATGTTTACACAACAAATCATTATATTAATGGATATGTATGTGGAGAACAATATTTTTGGGGAACGCAGTAATTTCAAAAATTTCCTACGCACACGCAAGATCATGGTGATGCATAGCAACGAGAGGGGAGAGTGTTGTCCACGTACCCTCGTAGACCGAAAGCGGAAACGTTAGTACAACGCGGTTGATGTAGTCGTACGTCTTCACGATCCGACCGATCCAAGTACCGAACATACGGCACCTCCGAGTTCAGCACACGTTCAGCTCGATGACGTCCCGCGGACTCCGATCCAACAGAGCTTCATGGGAGAGTTCCGCCAGCATGACGGCGTGATGACGGTGATGATGTTGCTACCGACGCAGGGCTTCTCCTAAGCACCGCTACGATATGATCGAGGTGGAATATGGTGGAGGGGGGGCACCGCACACGGCTGGGAGAGATCAACAGATCAACTTGTGTGTCTAGAGATGCCCCCTGCCCCCGTATATAAAGGAGCAAGGGGGGAGAGGCGGCCTGCCAAGGAGGGCGCGCCAAGGAGGGAGTCCTACTCTCGATGGGAGTAGGACTCCTCCTTTCCTTGTTGGAGTAGGAGAAGGGAAGGAAGAAGAAGAAGGAAGGAAGGGGGCGCCCCCCTCCCTAGTCCAATTCGGACCAGTCCATGGGGAGGGGTGCGGCCACCCTTTGAGGCCTTTCTCTCCTTTCCCGTATGGCCCATTAAGGCCCAATACGAATTCCCGTAACTCTCTCGTACTCCGAAAAATACCCGAATCACTCGGAACCTTTCCGATGTCCGAATATAGTCGTTCAATATATCGATCTTTACGTCTCGACCATTTCGAGACTCCTCGTCATGTCCCCGATCTCATCCGGGACTCCGAACTACCTTGGGTACACCAAAACACATAAACTCATAATACAAATCGTCACCAAATGTTAAGCGTGCGGACCCTACGGGTTCGAGAACTATGTAGACATGCCCGAGACACGTCTCCGGTCAATAACCAATAGCGGAACCTGGATGCTCATATTGGCTCCCACATATTCTACGAAGATCTTTATCAGTCAAATCGCATAGCAACATACGTTGTTCCCTTTGTCATCGGTATGTTACTTGCCCGAGATTCGATCGTCGGTATCTCAATACCTAGTTCAATCTCGTTACCAGCAAGTCTCTTTACTCGTTATGTAATGCATCATCCCGCAACTAACTCATTAGTCACATTGCTTGCAAGGCTTATAGTGATGTGCATTACCGAGAGGGCCCAGAGATACCTCTCCGACAATCGGAGTGACAAATCATAATCTCGAAATACGCCAACTCAACAAGTACCCTCGGAGACACCTGTAGAGCACCTTTATAATCACCCAGTTACGTTGTGACGTTTGGTAGCACACAAAGTGTTCCTCCGGTAAACGGGAGTTGCATAATCTCATAGTCATAGGAACATGTATAAGTCATGAAGAAAAGCAATAGCAACATACTAAACGATCAAGTTCTAAGCTAACGGAATGGGTCAAGTCAATCACATCATTCTCCTAATGATGTGACCCCGTTAATCAAATGACAACTCATGTCCATGGCTAGGAAACTCAACCATCTTCGATTAACGAGCTAGTCAAGTAGAGGCATACTAGTGACACTATGTTTGTCTATGTATTCACACATGTATTATGTTTCCGGTTAATACAATTCTAGCATGAATAATAAACATTTATCATGAAAATAAGGAAATAAATAATAGCTTTATTATTGCCTCTAGGGCATATTTCCTTCAGTCTCCTACTTGCACTAGAGTCAATAATCTAGTTCACATCGCCATATGATTTAACATCAATAGTTCACATTACCATGTGATTAACACCCATAGTTTCACATCGTCATGTGACCAACACCCAAAGGGTTTACTAGAGTCAATAATCTAGTTCACACCGCCATGTGATTAACACCCAAAGAGTACTAAGGTGTGATCATGTTTTGCTTGTGAGAGAAGTTTAGTCAACGGGTCTGCCAAATTCAGATCCGTATGTATTTTGCAAATTTCTATGTCTACAATGCTCTGCACGGAGCTACTTTAGCTAATTGCTCTCACTTTCAATATGTATCCAGATTGAGACTTAGAGTCATCTGGATCAGTGTCAAAACTTGCATCGTTGTAACCCTTTACGACGAACCTTTTGTCACCTCCATAATCAAGAAACATATCCTTATTCCACTAAGGATAATTTTGACCGCTGTTCAGTGATCTACTCCTAGATCACTATTGTACTCTCTTGCCAAACTCAGTGTAGGGTATACAATAGATCTGGTACACAACATGGCATACTTTATAGAACCTATGGCTAAGGCATAGGGAATGACTTTCATTCTCTTTCTATCTTCTGTCGTGGTCGGTCTTTGAGTCTTACTCAATTTCAGACCTTGTAACACAGGCAAGAACTCTTTCTTTGACTGTTCCATTTTGAACTACTTCAAAATATTGTCAAGGTATGTACTCATTGAAAAAACTTATCAAGCGTCTTGATCTATCTCTATAGATCTTGATGCTCAATATGTAAGCAGCTTCACCGAGGTCTTTCTTTGAAAAAATCCTTTCAAAAAATCCTTTATGCTTTCCAGAAAATTGTACATTATTTCCGATCAACAATATGTCATTCACATATATTTATCAGAAATGTTGTAGTGCTCCCACTCACTTTCTTGTAAATACAGGCTTCACCGCAAGTCTGTATAAAACTATATGCTTTAATCAACTCATCAAAGCGTATATTCCAACTCCGAGATGCTTGCACCAGTCAATGGATCGCTGGAGCTTGCACATTTTGTTAGCACCTTTAGGATTGACAAAACCTTCTGGTTGCATCATATACAACTCTTCTTTAAGAAATCCATTAAGGAATGTAGTTTTGACATCCATTTGCCAGATTTCATAAAATGTGGCAATTTGCTAACATGATTCGGACAGACTTAAGCATCGCTACGAGTGAGAAAATATCATCGTAGTCAACACCTTGAACTTGTCGAAAACCTTTTTGTGACAATTTAAGCTTTGTAGATAGTGACACTACTATCAGCGTCCGTCTTCCTCTTGAAGATCCATTTATTTTCTATGGCTTGCGGATCATCGGGCAAGTCAACCAAAGTCCACACTTTGTTCTCATACATGGATCCCATCTCAGATTTCATGGCCTCAAGCCATTTCGCGGAATCTGGGCTCATCATCGCTTCCTCATAGTTCGTAGGTTCGTCATGGTCAAGTAACATGACCTCCAAAACAGAATTACCGTACCACTCTGGTGCGGATCTCACTCTGGTTGACCTATGAGGTTCGGTAGTAACTTGATCTGAAGTTACATGATCATCATCATTAGCTTCCTCACTAATTGGTGTAGGATTCACAGGAACAGATTTCTGTGATGAACTACTTTCCAATAAGGGAGCAGGTACAATTACCTCATCAAGTTCTACTTACCTCCCACTCACTTCTTTCGAGAGAAACTCCTTCTCTAGAAAGGATCCATTCTTAGCAATGAATGTCTTGCCTTCGGATCTGTGATAGAAGGTGTACCCAACTGTCTCCTTTGGGTATCCTATGAAGACACATTTCTCCGATTTGGGTTTGAGCTTATCAGGATGAAACTTTTCACATAAGCATCGCAACCCCAACTTTAAGAAACGACAACTTTGATTTCTTGCCAAACCACAGTTCATACGGTGTCGTCTCAACAGATTTAGATGGGGCCCTTTTTAACGTGAATGCAGCTGTCTTTAATGCATAACCCCAAAACGATAGTGGTAAATCGGTAAGAGACATCATAGATTGCACCATATCTAATAAAGTACGGTTACGATGTTCAGACACACCATTATGCTGTGGTGTTCCAGGTGGCGTGAGTTGTGAAACTATTCCGCATTGTTTCAAATGAAGACCAAACTCGTAACTCAAATATTCTCCTTCACGATCAGATCGTAGAAACTTTATTTTCTTGTTACGATGATTTTCCACTTCACTCTGAAATTATATGAACTTTTCAAATGTTTTAGACTTATGTTTCATCAAGCAGATATACCCATATCTGCTCAAATTATCTGTGAAGGTCAGAAAATAACGATACCCGCCGCGAGCCTCAACACTCATCGGATCACATACATCAGTATGTATTATTTCCAATAAGTCAGTTGCTCGCTCCATTGTTCCGGAGGACGGAGTCTTAGTCATCTTGCCCATGAGGCATGGTTCGCAAGCATCAAGTGATTCATAATCAAGTGATTCCAAAAGCCTCATCAGCATGGAGTTTCTTCATGCGCTTTACACCAATATGACCTAAACGGCAGTACCACAAATAAGTTGCACTATCATTATTAACTTTGCATCTTTTTGCTTCAATATTATGAATATGTGTATCACTACAATCGAGATCCAACAAACCATTTTCATTGGGTGTATGACCATAGAAGGTTTTATTCATGTAAACAGGACAACAATTATGTTGGGGAACGTAGTAATTTCAAAAAAATTCCTACGCACACACAGGATCATGGTGATGCATAGCAACGAGAGGGGAGAGTGTTGTCCACGTACCCTCGTAGACCGAAAGCAGAAGCGTTAGCACAACGCGGTTGATGTAGTCGTACGTCTTCATGATCCGACCGATCAAGTACCGAACGCACGACACTTCCGAGTTCAGCACACGTTCAGCTCGATGACGTCCCTCGAACTTCGATCCAACCTAGTGTTGAGGGAGAGTTTCGTCAGCACGACGGCGTGGTGACGATGATGATGTTCTACCGACGCAGGGCTTCGCCTAAGCACCGCTACGATATTATCGAGGTGGACTATGGTGGAGGGGGGCACCGCACACGGCTAAAAGATCAATGATCAATTGTTGTGTCTATGGGGTGCCCCCGGCCCCCGTATGTAAAGGATCAAGGGGGGGAGAGGCGGCCGACCAGGAGAGGGGCGCGCCAGGAGGAGTCCTACTCCCACCGGGAGTAGGACTCCCTCCCTTCCTTGTTGGATTAGGAGAAGGGGGAAAGAGGAGGAGGAGAAGAAGGAAAGGGGGGCGCCGCCCCCCTCCTTGTCCAATTCGGACTAGAGGGGGAGGGGGCGCGCGGCCTGCCCTGGCCGCCCCTCCTCTTCTCCACTAAGGCCCATTAATCCCCCCCCCCCCGGGGGGGGGGGGGTTCCGGTAACCCCCGGTACTCCGGTATATATCCGATAACCCCCGGAACCATTCCGGTGTCCGAATATAGTCGTCCAATATATCAATCTTCATGTCTCGACCATTTGAGACTCCTCGTCATGTCCGTGATCACATCCGGGACTCCGAACAACCTTCGGTACATAAAAACATATAAACTCATAATATAACTGTCATCGAAACTTTAAGCGTGCGGACCCTACGGGTTCGAGAACTATGTAGACATGACCGAGACACGTCTCCGGTCAATAACCAATAGCGGAACCTGGATGCTCATATTGGCTCCCACATATTCTACGAAGATCTTTATCGGTCAGACCGCATAACAGCATACGTTGTTCCCTTTGTCATCGGTATGTTACTTGCCCGAGATTTGATCGTCGGTATCTCAATACCTAGTTCAATCTCGTTACCGACAAGTCTCTTTACTCGTTCCGTAATACATCATCCCACAACTAACTCATTAGTTACAATGATTGCAAGGCTTATAGTGATGTGCATTACCGAGTGGGCCCAGAGATACCTCTCCGATAATCGGAGTGACAAATCCTAATCTCAAAATACGCCAACCCAACAAGTACCTTCGGAGACACCTGTAGAGCACCTTTATAATCACCCAGTTACGTTGTGATGTTTGGTAGCACACAAAGTGTTCCTCCGGTAAACGGGAGTTGCATAATCTCATAGTCATAGGAACATGTATAAGTCATGAAGAAAGCAATAGCAACATACTAAACGATCAAGTGCTAAGCTAACAGAATGGGTCAAGTCAATCACATCATTCTCCTAATGATGTGATCCCATTAATCAATTGAAAACTCTTTGTCTATGGCTAGGAAACATAACCATCTTCGATTAATGAGCTAGTCAAGTAGAGGCATACTAGTGACACTCTGTTTGTCTATGTATTCACACATGTATCATGTTTCCGGTTAATACAATTCTAGCATGAATAATAAACATTTATCATGATATAAGGAAATAAATAATAACTTTTTATTGCCTCTAGGGCATATTTCCTTCAGTCTCCCACTTGCACTAGAGTCAATAATCTAGTTCACATCGCCAAGTGATTTAACATCAATGGTTCACATCTTTATGTGGTTAACACCCATAGTTCACATCGACATGTGACCAACACCCAAAGGGTTTACTAGAGTCAGTAATCTAGTTCACATCGCTATGTGATTAACACCCAAAGAGTACTAAGGTGTGATCATGTTTTGCTTGTGAGATAATTTTAGTCGACGGGTCTGTCACATTCAGATCCGTAAGTATTTTGCAAATTTCTATGTTTACAATGCTCTGCACGGAGCTACTCTAGCTAATAGCTCCCACTTTCAATATGTATCTAGATTGAGACTTAGAGTCATCCAGATCGGTGTCAAAGCTTGCATCAATGTAACCGTTTACGACGAACCTTTTGTCACCTCCATAATCGAGAAACATATCCTTATTCCACTAAGGATAATTTTGAGCGTTGTTCCGCGATCTACTCCTAGATCACTATTGTACTCCCTTGCCAAACTTAGTGTAAGGTATACAATAGATCTGGTACACAACATGGCATACTTTATAGAACTTATGGCTGAGGCATAGGGAATGACTTTCATTCTCTTTCTATCTTCTGCCGTGGTCGGCTTTGAGTCTTACTCAATTTCATACCTTGTAACACAGGCAAGAACTCTTTCTTTGACTGTTCCATTTTGAACTACTTCAAAATCTTGTCAAGGTATGTACTCATTGAAAAAAAACTTATCAAGCGTCTTGATCTATCTCTATAGATCTTGATGCTCAATATGTAAGCAGCTTCACCGAGCTCTTTCTTTGAAAAACTCCTTTCAAACACTCCTTTATGCTTTGCAGCATAATTCTACATTATTTCCGATCAACAATATGTCATTCACATATACTTATCAGAAATGTTGTAGTGCTCCCACTCACTTTCTTGTAAACATAGACTTCACCGCAAGTCTGTATAAAACTATATGCTTTGATCAACTTATCAAAGCGTGTGTTCCAACTCGGAGATGCTTGCACCAGTCCATAGATGGATCGCTGGAGTTTGCATATTTTGTTAGCACCTTTAGGATTGACAAAACCTTCTGGTTGCATCATATACAACTCTTATTTAATAAATCCATTAAGGAATGCAGTTTTGTTTATCCATTTGCCAGATTTCATAAAATGCGATAATTGCTAACATGATTCGGACAGACTTAAGCATAGATACGAGTAAGAAACTCTCATCGTAGTCAACACCTTGAACTTGTCGAAAACCTTTTGTGACAATTCTAGCTTTGTAGATAGTAACACTACTATCAGCGTCCATCTTCCTCTTGAAGATCCATTTATTCTCGATGGCTTGCCGATCATCGGGCAAGTCAACCAAAGTCCACACTTTGTTCTCATACATGGATCCCATCTCAGATTTCATGGCCTCAAGCCATTTTGCGGAATCTGGGCTCACCATCGCTTCTTCATAGTTCGTAGGTTCGTCATGGTCTAGTAACATAACCTCCAGAACAGGATTACCGTACCACTCTGGTGCGGATCTTACTCTGGTTGACCTACGAGGTTCAGTAGCAACTTGATCTAAAGTTTCATGATCATCATCATTAACTTCCTCACTAATTGGTATAGACGTCAGAGGAACCGGTTTCTGTGATAAACTATTTTCCAATAAGGGAGTAGGTTCATTTACCTCAACTTGTTCTACTTTCCTCCCACTCACTTCTTTCGAGAGAAACTCCTTCTCTAGAAAGGATCCATTCTTGGCAATGAATGTCTTGCCTTCGGATCTGTGATAGAAGGTGTACCCAACTGTCTCCTTTGGGTATCCTATGAAGACACATTTCTCCGATTTGGGTTTGAGCTTATCAGGATGAAACTTTTTCTTATAAGCATCGCAACCCCAAACTTTAAGAAACGACAACTTTGGTTTCTTGCCAAACCACAGTTCATACGGTGTCATCTCAACGGATTTAGATGGTGCCCTTTTTTTACGTGAATGCAGCTGTCTCTAATGCATAACCCCAAAACTATAGTGGTAAATCGGTAAGAAACATCATAGATTGCACTATATCCAATAAAGTATGGTTATGACGTTCAGACACACCATTATGCTGTGGTGTTCCAGGTGGCACGAATTTGTGAAACTATTCCACATTGTTTTAATTGAAGACCAAACTCGTAACTCAAATATTTTTCTCCGCGATCAGATCGTAGAAACTTTCTTGTTACGATGATTTTACACTTCACTCTGAAATTCTTTTGAACTTTTCAAACGTTTCAGACTCATGTTTTGTCAAGTAGATATACCCATATCTGCTCAAATCATCTATGAAGGTCAGAAAATAACGATACTTGCCGCAAGCCTTAACACTCATCAGACTGCATACATCAGTATGTATTATTTCCAATAAGTCAGTTGCTCGTTCCATTGTTCTGGAGAACGGAGTCTTAGTCATCTTGCCTACCATGAGGCATGGTTCGCAAGTATCAAGTGATTCATAATCAAGTGATTCCAAAAGTCCATCAGCATGGAGTTTCTTCATGCGCTTTACACCAATATGACCTAAACGGCAGTGCCACAAATAAGTTGCACTATCTTTATTAACTTTGCATCTTTTTGGCCTCAATATTATGAAAATGTGTATCACCACGATCGAGATCCAACAAACCATTTTCATTGGGTGTATGACCATAAAAGGTTTTATTCATGTAAACAGAACAACAATTATTCTCTAATCTTACATGAATAACCGTATTGCAATAAACATGATCCAATCATATTCATGCTCAACGCAAACACTAAATAACATTTACTTTAGGTTCAACACTAATCCCGAAAGTATAGGGAGTGTGCGATGATGATCATATCAATCTTGGAACCACTTCCAATACACATCATCACTTCACCCTTAACTAGTCTCTGTTCATTCTGCAATTCTCGTTTCGAGTTACTACTCTTAGCAACTGAACCAGTATCAAATACCGAGGAGTTTCTATAAACACTAGTAAAGTACACATTAATAACATGTATATCAAATATAGCTTTGTTCACTTTGCCATCCTTCTTATCCACCAAATACTTGGGGCAGTTCCGCTTCCAGTGACCAGTCCCTTTGCAGTAGAAGCACTCAGTTTCAGACTTAGGTCTAGACTTGGGCTTTTCACTTGAGCAGCAACTTGCTTGCCGTTCTTCTTGAAGTTCCCCTTTCTTCCCTTTGTCCCTTTACTTGAAACTAGTGGTCTTGTTAACCATCAACACTTGATGCCCTTTCTTGATTTCTACCTTCGTCGGTTTCAACATCGCGAAGAGCTCGGGAATTACTTTCGTCATCCCTTGCATATTATAGTTCATCACGAAGTTCTAATAACTTGGTGATAGTGACTAGAGAATTCTGTCAATTACTATCTTAACTGGAAGATTAACTCCCACTTGATTCAAGAAATTGTAGTACCCAGACAATCTGAGCACATGCTCACTCGTTGAGCTATTCTCCTCCATCTTGTAGGCAAAGTACTGACAGAGGTCTCATACCTCTCGACACGGGCATGAGTATGAAATACCAATTTCAACTCTTGGAACATCTTATATGCTCCGTGGCGTTCAAAACATTTTTGAAGTCCCGGTTCTAAGCCGTAAAGCATGGTGCACTTAACTATCAAGTAGTCATCATACCGAGCTTTTGTCAAAACGTTCATAACGTCTGCATCTGCTCCTGTAATAGGTCTGTCACCTAGAGGTGCATCAAGGACATAATTCTTCTATGCAGCAATGAGGATAAACCTCAGATCACGGATCCAATCCGCATCATTGCTACTAACATCTTTCAACTTAGTTTTCTCTAGGAACATATAAAAATTAAACAGGGAGCAACATCGCGAGCTATTGATCTACAACATAGATAAGCAAGATACTATCAGGTACTAAGTTCATGATAAATTTAAGTTCAATTAATCATATTACTTAAGAACTCCCACTTAGATAGACATCCCTCTAATCTTCTAAGTGATCACATGATCCATATCAACTAAACCATGTCCGATAATCACGTGAGATGGAGTAGTTTCAATGGTGAACATCACTATGTTGATCATATCTACTATATGATTCACGCTCGACCTTTCGGTCTCCGTGTTCCGAGGCCATATCTGTTATATGCTAGGCTCGTCAAGTTTAACCTGAGTATTCCGCGTGTGCAACTGTTTTGCACCCGTTGTATTTGAACGTAGAGCCTATCACACCCGATCATCACGTAGTGTCTCAGCACGAAGAACTTTCGCAATGGTGCATACTCAGGGAGAACACTTATACTTTGATAATTTAGTGAGAGATCATCTTATAATGATACCGTCAATCAAAGCAAGATAAGATGCATAAAAGATAAACATCACATGCAATCAGTATAAGTGATATGATATGGCCATCATCATCTTGTGCTTGTGATCTCCATCTCCGAAGCACCGTCATGATCACCATCGTCACCGGCGCGACACCTTGATCTCCATCGTAGCATCGTTGTCGTCTCGCCAATCTTATGCTTCTACGACTATCGCTACCGCTTAGTGATAAAGTAAAGCATTACAGGGCGATTGCATTGCATACAATAAAGCGACAACCATATGGCTCCTGCCAGTTGCCGATAACTCGGTTACAAAACATGATCATCTCATATAATAAAATTTAGCATCATGCCTTGACCATATCACATCACAACATGCCCTGCAAAAACAAGTTAGACGTCCTCTACTTTGTTGTTGCAAATTTTACGTGGCTGCTACGGGCTGAGCAAGAACCGTTCTTACCTACACATCAAAACCACAACGATAGTTTGTCAAGTTGGTGCTGTTTTAACCTTCGCAAGGACCGGGCGTAGCCACACTCGGTTCAACTAAAGTTGGAGAAACTGACACCCGCCAGCCACCTGTGTGCAAAGCACGTCGGTAGAACCAGTCTCGCGTAAGCGTACGCGTAATGTCGGTCTGGGCCGCTTCATCCAACAATACCGCCGAACCAAAGTATGACATGCTGGTAAGAAGTATGACTTATATCGCCCACAACTCACTTGTGTTCTACTCGTGCATATGACATCTATGCATAAAACCAGGCTCGGATGCCACTGTTGGGGAACGTAGTAATTTCAAAAAATTTCCTACGCACACATAGGATCATGGTGATGCATAGCAACGAGATGGGAGAGTGTTGTCCACGTACCCTCGTAGACCGAAAGCGGAAGCGTTAGCACAACGCGGTTGATGTAGTCGTACGTCTTCAGATCCGACCGATCAAGTACCGAACGCACGACACCTCCGAGTTCAGCACACGTTCAGCTCGATGACGTCCCTCGAACGCCGATCCAGCCGAGTGTTGAGGGAGAGTTTCGTCAGCACGACGGCGTGGTGACGATGATGATGTTCTACCGATGCAGGGCTTCGCCTAAGCACCGCTACGATATTATCGAGGTGGACTATGGTGGAGGGGGGCACCGCACACGGCTAAAAGATCAATGATCAATTGTTGTGTCTATGGGCCCCCTGCCCCCGTATATAAAGGAGCAAGGGGGGAGAGGCGGCCGGCCAGGAGAGGGGCACGCCAGGAGGAGTCCTACTCCCACCGGGAGTAGGACTCCCTCCCTTCCTTGTTGGATTAGGAGAAGGGGGAAAGAGGAGGAGGAGAAGAAGGAAAGGGGGGCGCCGCCCCCCTCCTTGTCCAATTCGGACTAGAGGGGGAGGGGGCGCGCGGCCTGCCCTGGCCGCCCCTCCTCTTCTCCACTAAGGCCCATTAATCCCCCCCGGGGGGGGGGGGGTCCGGTAACCCCCGGTACTCCGGTATATATCCGATAACCCCCGGAACCATTCCGGTGTCCGAATATAGTCGTCCAATATATCAGTCTTCATGTCTCGACCATTTCAAGACTCCTCATCATGTCCGTGATCACATCCGGGACTCCTAACAACCTTCGGTACATAAAAACATATAAACTCATAATATAACTGTCATCGAAACTTTAAGCGTGCGGACCCTACGGGTTCGAGAACTATGTAGACATGACCGAGACACGTCTCCGGTCAATAACCAATAGCGGAACCTGGATGCTCATATTGGCTCCCACATATTCTATGAAGATCTTGATCGGTCAGACCGCATAACAACATATGTTGTTCCCTTTGTCATCGGTATGTTACTTGCCCGAGATTCGATCGTCGGTATCTCAATACCTAGTTCAATCTCGTTACCGACAAGTCTCTTTACTCGTTCCGTAATACGTCATCCCGCAACTAACTCATTAGTTGCAATGCTTGCAAGGCATACAGTGATGTGCATTACCGAGTGGGCCCAGAGATACCTCTCCGACAATCGGAGTGACAAATCCTAATCTCGAAATACGCCAACCCAACAAGTACCTTCGGAGACACCTGTAGAGCACCTTTATAATCACCTAGTTACGTTGTGACGTTTGGTAGCACACAAAGTGTTCCTCCGGTAAATGGGAGTTGCATAATCTCATAGTCATAGGAACATGTATAAGTCATGAAGAAAGCAATAGCAACATACTAAATGATCAAGTGCTATGCTAACGGAATGGGTCGAGTCAATCACATCATTCTCCTAATGATGTGATCCCGTTAATCAAATGAAAACTCTTTGTCTATGGCTAGGAAACATAACCATCTTCGATTAACGAGCTAGTCAAGTAGAGGCATACTAGTGACACTCTGTTTGTCTATGTATTCACACATGTATCATGTTTCCGGTTAATACAATTCTAGCATGAATAATAAACATTTATCATGATATAAGGAAATAAATAATAACTTTTTATTGCCTCTAGGGCATATTTCCTTCAAATTATTCTCTAATTTAAATGAATAACCGTATTAAAATAAACATGATGAAATCATATTCATGCTCAACGCAAACACCAAATAACATTTATTTAGGTTCAACACTAATCCTGAAAGTATAGGGAGTGTGCGATGATGATCATATCAATCTTGGAACTGCTTCCAACACACATCGTCACTTCACCCTTAACTAGTTTCTGTTCAATCTGCAACTCCCGTTTCGAGTTACTACTCTTAGCAACTGAACTAGTATCAAATACCGCGGGGTTGCTATAAACACTAGTAAAGTACACATCAATAACATGTATATCAAATATACCTTTGTTCACTTTGCCAGCCTTCTTATCCGCCAAATACTTGGGGCAGTTCCACTTTCAGTGACCAGTCCCTTTGCAGTAGAAGCACTTAGTCTCAGGCTTAGGTCCAGACTTGGGCTTCTTCACTTGAGCAGCAACTTGCTTGCCGTTCTTCTTGAAGTTCCCCTTCTTCCCTTTGCCCTTTTCTTGAAACTAGTGGTCTTGTCAACCATCAACACTTGATGTTTTTCTTGATTTCTACCTTCGTCGATTTCAGCATCACCAAGAGCTTGGGAATCGTTTCCGTTATCCCTTGAATATTATAGTTCATCAAGAAGTTCTAGTAACTTGGTGATAGTGACTAGAGAACTCTGTCAATCACTATCTTATCTGGAAGATTAACTCCCACTTGATTCAAGTGATTGTAGTACTCAGACAATCTGAGCACATGCTCACTGGTTGAGCTATTCTCCTCCATCTTGTAGGCAAAGTAATGTCAGAGGTCTCATACCTCTCGACACGGGCATGAGTATGAAATACCAATTTCAACTCTTGGAACATCTTATATGCTCCGTGGCGTTCAAAACATTTTTGAAGTCCCGGTTCTAAGCCGTAAAGTATGGTGCACTAAACTATCAAGTAGTCATCATACCGAGCTTTTGTCAAAACGTTCATAACGTCTGCGTCTGCTCCTGCAATAGTTTTGTCACCTAGCGGTGCATCAAGGACATAATTCTTCTGTGCAGCAATGAGGAAAATCCTCAGATCACGGATCCAATCCGCATCATTGCTACTAACATCTTTCAACTTAGTTTTCTCTAGGAACATATCAAAATAAAATAGAGGAACTAAACGCGAGCTATTGATCTACAACATAGATATGCTAATACTACCAGGACTAAGTTCAAGATAAATTTAAGTTCAATTAATCATATTACTTAAGAACTCCCACTTAGATAGACATCCCTCTAATCATCTAAGTGATCACGTGATCCAAATCAACTAAACCATGTCCGATCATCACGTGAGATGGAGTAGTTTTCAATGGTGAACATCACTATGTTGATCATATCTACTATATGATTCACGCTCGACCTTTCGGGCTCAGTGTTCCGAGGCCATATCTGCATATGCTAGGCTCGTCAAGTTTAACCCGAGTATTCTGCCTGTGCAAAACTGGCCTGCACCCGTTGTAGATGAACGTAGAGCTTATCACACCTGATCATCACGTGGTGTCTCGGCACGACGAACTTTGGCAACGGTGCATACTCAGGGAGAACACTTTTATCTTGAAATTTAGTGAGAGATCATCTTATAATGCTACCGTTAATCAAAGCAAAATAAGATGCATAAAGGATAAACATCACATGCAATCAATATAAGTGATATGATATGGCCATCATCATCTTGTGCTTGTGATCTCCATCTTCGAAGCACCGTCATGATCACCATCGTCACCGGCGCGACACCTTGATCTCCATTGTAGCATCGTTGTCGTCTCGCCAACTATTGCTTCTACGACTATCGCTACCGCTTAGTGATAAAGTAAAGCAATTACAGGGCGATTTCATTGCATACAATAAAGCGACAACCATATGGCTCCTGCCAGTTGCCGATAACTCGGTTACAAAACATGATCATCTCATACAATAAAATATCGCATCATGCCTTGACCATATCACATCACAACATGCCCTGCAAAAACAAGTTAGACGTCCTCTACTTTGTTGTTGCAAGTTTTACGTGGCTGCTACGGGCTGAGCAAGAACCGTTCTTACCTATGCATCAAAACCACAACGATAGTTCGTCAAGTTAGTGTTGTTTTAACCTTCTCAAGGACCGGGCGTAACCACACTCGGTTCAACTAAAGTTGGAGAAACTGACACCCGCCAGCCACCTATGTGCAAAGCACGTCGGTAGAACCAGTCTCGCGTAAGCGTACGCGTAATGTCGGTCCGGGCCGCTTCATCCAACAATACCACCGAACCAAAGTATGACATACTGGTAAGCATTATGACCTGTATCGCCCACAACTCACTTGTGTTCTACTTGTGCATATAACATCTACGCATAAAACCAGGCTCGGATGCCACTGTTGGGGAACGCAGTAATTTCAAAAATTTCCTACGCACACGCAAGATCATGGTGATGCATAGCAACGAGAGGGGAGAGTGTTGTCCACGTACCCTCGTAGACCGAAAGCGGAAGCGTTAGCACAATGCGGTTGATGTAGTCGTACGTCTTCACGATCCGACCGATCCAAGTACCGAACGTACGGCAACTCCGAGTTCAGCACACGTTAAGCTCGATGACGTCCCGCGGAATCCGATCCGGCAGAGCTTCATGGGAGAGTTCCATCAGCATGACGGCGTGATGACGGTGATGATGTTGCTACCGACGCAGGGCTTCGCCTAAGCACCGCTATGATATGATCGAGGTTGAATATGGTGGAGGGGGGCACCGCACACGGCTGAGAGAGATCAACAGATCAACTTGTGTGTCTAGAGGTGTCCCCTTGCCTCCGTATATAAAGGAGCAAGGGGGGAGAGGCGGCTGGCCAAGGAGGGCGCGCCAAGGGGGGAGTCACGCTCCCACCGGGAGTAGGACTCCTCATTTCCTTGTTGGAGTAGGAGAAGGGAAGGAAGAAGGAGAAGGAAGGAAGGGGGCGCCCCCTCCCTAGTCCAATTCGGACCAGTCCATGGGGAGGGGTGCGGCCACCCTTTGAGGCATTTCTCTCCTTTCCCGTATGGCCCATTAAGGCCCAATACGAATTCCCGTAACTCTCCGGTACTCCGAAAAATACCCGAATCACTCGGAACCTTTCCGATGTCCGAATATAGTCGTCCAATATATCGATCTTTACGTCTCGACCATTTCGAGACTCCTCGTCATGTGCCCGATCTCATCTGGGACTCCGAACTACCTTCGGTAAATCAAAACACATAAACTCATAATACAAATCGTCACCGAACGTTAAGCGTGCGGACCCTACGGGTTCGAGAACTATGTAGACATGACCGAGACACGTCTCCGGTCAATAACCAATAGCGGAACCTGGATGCTCATATTGGCTCCCACATATTCTACGAAGATCTTTATCGGTCAAACCGCATAACAACATACGTTGTTCCCTTTGTCATCGGTATGTTACTTGCCCGAGATTCGATCGTCAGTATCTCAATACCTAGTTCAATCTCGTTACCGGCAAGTCTCTTTACTCGTTATGTAATGCATCATCCCGCAACTAACTCATTAGTCACATTGCTTGCAAGGCTTATAGTGATGTGCATTACCAAGAGGGCCCAGAGATACCTCTCCGACAATCGGAGTGACAAATCCAAATCTCAAAATACGCCAACTCAACAAGTACCCTCGGAGACACCTGTAGAGCACCTTTATAATCACCCAGTTACGTTGTGACGTTTGGTAGCACACAAAGTGCTCCTCCGGTAAACGGGAGTTGCATAATCTAATAGTCATAGGAACATGTATAAGTCATGAAGAAAGCAATAGCAACATACTAAACGATCAAGTGCTAAGCTAATGGAATGGGTCAAGTCAATCACATCATTCTCCTAATGATGTGATCCCGTTAATCAAATGACAACTCATGTCCATGGCTAGGAAACTCAACCATCTTCGATTAACGAGCTAGTCAAGTAGAGGCATACTAGTGACACTATGTTTGTCTATGTATTCACACATGTATTATGTTTCCGGTTAATACAATTCTAGCATGAATAATAAACATTTATCATGAAAATAAGGAAATAAATAATAACTTTATTATTGCCTCTTGGGCATATTTCCTTCAAATATAGCCAAAATTTTATGTTTACACAGCAAATCATTATATGGAGAACAAATCAGTTAACTGAATTTAACTGAAAAAAGTTTCAGTTAAATGAGATTGATTGATATAGCCAAAATGCAACTGAACTTAACTGAACAAAGATTGAGTTAACTGAGCTTGATTGGTATGAAATGTAAAAGAACTTACATCCATGCACACTGGCACCCTACAACTTGCATTCTACGTGTGCCTTTGGTCCACAACCACCAGATCCACCTTTTCTTCCTCCCCAGCCACAAGTATCCTTTCTCTCTTCTCTATTTTTCCACCACCAGATCCATCACCACTCGTTCCCCTTCTTCTCTTCTTCCTCCAGCGTCAACCATGGTGTCGTGGGATGATCTCCCTAGCTCTTATGAAGACGACTCGGTTACCAACAAGGTTGGTCATCTCCTCCTCATCTCCTACTAGGGTTACCAACAGCTAGTGATGCGAAGCATCCTATGGTCATCCCCATGGACCTACCATCGTCTCACCAAGTGCCAAGAGGACTGATGACACGAGCATGAGCTAGAGCTCTCGAGAACGAGGTGACTTCCTTCCTTAGTGATATCACATATGATCCACTCGAGACATGGCTACTACCTAAGTCCGAGATGTTGTGCATGATTAGGTATCAAGAGGACCCTCTCGAAGATGCACGTGAAGATGTACAAGTCCCCAAGTTCACGGACGAAGAGAACCAATGGAAGGAGTCAAGAACAGCCCCCAGGCCCCGGACATCCGGCCATGACCCCGGACATCCGGCCCCTGAAGCATCACCAATAGCAGCCGCCAAGCCGACAAGTACCTACAGGCCTCGGACATCCGGCCCAGCCCGGAAATCCGGCCCGAAGCCCGGAAATCTGGCACCCTCTATCCAGAGAGCAGCGAGGCTGACCTCGCCAACCCGGACATCCGGCCATCGCCCGGACATCCGAACCCCGTCTATCCAGAGAGCGTCAAGGACAACCACACCAGCCCGGACATCCGACCCCCAGCCCGGACATCCGGCTCCTCCTGAAGGCCCGGACATCCGGCCCCAACTGTCTGCGCACAGTAAAGGGCCGATGCCCATGTACCCCTTCGCCCACCTAGACTATATATACTCCTCCTCCTCCCTCTTTCTAGGGTTAGCGTTGTGATAGCTCATTTGTGAGATAGAGCCTCGCTCATCCATACGGATCTACTCCTTGAGAGAGACCGCGACCCCTCTTTGAAGAAGATCCACGTTGGATTCAAGACCCCCTCTTGGGTGGCCCCATCAAGACCTCCTCACGGAGAAGAACCGGTTACCTTTGTATCATCCTTTGTTGATCGTGGATCTTGTATATCCTCTCGTGTTTCGAGGATCTAGCACATGTGTGATTGTTCTTGTTGGTTTGAGTGATTCTCTCATGTTTTCCCTCGTGTTTCCCCTCGTGTTGTTCGTGTTCCTCGTTGGGATCCGCTCCTTTCGTGAAAGATCGGCCGTATAGGATTCCACCCTACATCATCTTGGTATCATGAGCCACGTTGATCATGATTTCGGAGCCCCCCTGTTTGTTTTCTAGCCTAGTTTTGTTGATTTTGTTCCTAATTCAAAAATTTCCCCACAAAAATAGGCCCAATTTTTTTGTGATTTGTTGGTGTGATGAAGTTTTGTTGGATTTGATCCGTGGATTTCGTGTGTTGCAGGTAGATCTAGCTTTTCCCCATCTTTTCCCCAATTTCCATCCACAAAATCTCCCAAATTTTGCCCCGGATTTCACCTCTCCACGCGGAGTTCTTCGAGTTCGTCCACGGATCTAGAGCCCGGACATCCGGCCCGACAGCCCGGACATCCGGCCCGCAAGCCCGGACATCCGGCCCTTGACAGCATCACTTCCACCCACCGCTTTGTTTTCCGCCTAACTTTCGTCAAATTTTGATCCGGTGCCCATTCCCACTTCCGCATACCACCACCACTTCCGCATAGCACCACCGTTTTCCACAAACACCACCACCGCTTACCCACTACCAATTCCGACAATTTTGACCCGCTTTGCTTTGAGAATTTGAGTTGCGGTTAACCGTGTCCTATTGTGTTTCGGCTATTTAGGTACGGTTCGACATCAACATCACCGCCGCTCATCTTCGCCACGGACTCGTCATCAACAACGGTAACCTCATCTTGGTATCGTGATATCATTCTACATTCTTGCCATTGCATTGATAACCACCTTAGACCATTTTTGCGTACCTTACCCATCGAGACTAGCCTTTGAGTATTGCCGGTAACGTGACTTGTGCACATTAGTGATCATACTTCCCATAGCATACATACTATACCATCGTGGTGCATATCTTGGTATCATCTCTTGTGTCACAAAGTTGTCATCGCATATACTCAATTGCTATCTTGGTTCGTGAAGCATTGCATGAGAAAAGAGCTCAAACACCAAAGAGCCAAACAAGCTTTTAAGCAAAAGGGAAACACAAGCAAAGAGCTTATAAGCAAGAACCGTAGCATCATACTACATTAAGGTTGTCATACTCGATCATCTTGGATCATATCATCGGCATACCATACATATAGCATACTTGGGATAGAAGTCATTGCATTTTTGCTTAGTAGGTTGTGCACAAGTTTCGTATCCGCCTATTGTGCAATCGTGCTAGCGTCTCTCTAGTGTTGTGCAATAAGAGCATTTTCGTGGATTCCACATTTTGTGCCACCATCCTAACCAAGCTCCACCATAAGCTTTTACTTGTGTAGGTGTGAGAAACCGACAAGAATTGGTACCAATTGTGCTATTTCCATGTTACACATTGGAGTGATCATTGATCCATCTTCAACATCGGTCAAGGTGCATTTGGTATAAGTTCTTCTCTTTCTCCCACTCACATATTTTGTTTGGAATGATGGATAGGCCAAGTACTTCTACCAACCCATTCTTCCTTGAGCAAGACGACGACCCGAACAACTACGTCACCAAGCTACACCTCTTTGGTACACAACGAGCTTTGCATCAAGAGCAACAAGCAATGAGCGACCGCATCGATAATCTCGCATCGACTTGCGACTCTCCGAGCAACGTACAAGAGACTACTTCGACAACAAGCTCGACGAACACAAACAAGAGATGATGCAAGAATGGACGAGATTTGCGCCTTATTGGTCAACCGCTCTTCTACCACTTCGTCCTACTCAAGACGGAGCCGCTCGAGTCGACACTCGGACGACACTATCTCCGGCTCAAGTACTCCGACATCGAACACTCTTCGTCGTGCCGCGTGTTAAGATCGTCATGCAAACCACAATCCTCTACACGACAACGACTCTCAAGAGCAAGCTCGCACGCAAGAACATCAACATCGTCAAAATCAAGCTACTTTCGCGCAAGCACAAGAACGGCAACGTCTACGCCAACAACAAGAGGAAGAGCATGCGTGACAACACCAAGATGCACAAGATGCCAAGGCACAACGTTAAGAACAACAACTGCGAGAAGCTCAAGCACTTGAGGCGCAACGTGCCCTTCGAGATTCAAGTCGAGCCGTAGCCACGCGCAAACGACAAGCTCATGAGCAACAAGAAGCGCTTCGTGATGAAGTTCAAGAACGACTATATCAAGCTCGCGTCCATCGTCAAGTTCGTCAAGCTCCTCCACAAGCTCGCCAAGAACATCAAGTTCAACAAGAGCAAGACGACAATGGAAATCCTCCAAGACAATAGCAACTTGAGGGAGACAATCCTCCTCGTCAAGGACGTCATCATCCCCGACCCCAACACAATGAAGAGCAACGATACGGCAAGCTAAAGTTCACCATGCCCAAGTTTTCCAGAAGCAATGACCCTGAAGAGTACCTTTCATGGGCATTGAAGGTTGAAAAAATCTTCCGCTTGCACAACTATGAAGAAGATAAGAAGATCGCGATGACATCCCTTGAGTTCCTAGACTATGTCCTCATTTGGTGGGAACAAGTCATTGAGCGCTGAGCGGCAAAAGGTGAACCACCCATCACAACTTGGGTGCAAATGAAGGATGTCGTGAGAGCATGTTTCGTGCCAACCTACTACAACCGCGACCTCTTCAAGAAACTCCAACTACTCAAGCAAGGAACCAAGAGCATTGAAGAGTACTACAAGGAAATGGAGATTGCCATGATACGAGCCAATGTCACGGAAGATGATGAGCAAACTATGGCACGTTTCTTGAATGGACTCAATCATCCTATCAAGAAGATCGTCGACTTCCAACCATACCCGAACCTCATCGAGCTAGTGCATCAAGCTACCAAAGCGGAACGCCAAGTGCAAGATGACTTCAAGTACGCAAAGTTCTCATCCAAGTCCTATGGCTTCTCCAACAATCAAGCTCCAACGAATCCAACACCTTCTACCTCAACCAAGCCATCTACAAGCAATGGCGACAAGTCAAGTTACAAAAAAACTTCAACAACCTCAAGTCGTCCTCCTACTTCAAGCAACTTCAAGCCGAAAGCTTCATCATCATCTAACCCAACCGATGAGACCATCAAGACAAGTTCCTTCAAATGCTTCACATGCGGCGGCCGAGGCCACAAGTCCTTTGAGTGCACAAACAAGCGCACCATGATCCTCAACGACGACGGAACCTATGACTTCAAGTGAACGACGATGACGATGATCAAGTCTTTTGTGATGAAGATTCGAGCCCCGCTCTCGTTGTCTCCAAGGTCTTGACTCTTCAACATCAACAAGAAGAAGACCAACGATGCCATATCTTCCACACCAAGGCCGGCATCAATGGAAGGTCCGTCAAGGTCATCATCGATGGAGGGAGTTGCCATAACCTAGCAAGTGAAGAACTACGCTCCAAGCTCCAATTGGTCAAAGTGAAGCACCCGCACCCCTACATGGTTCATTGGCTAAGCGACTCCGGCACTATGCAAGTAGCATAGGGTACAAGTTTCTTTCAAGATCGGAGCTTACGAAGATACTTTGGAGTGTGATGTCATTCCGATGACCGTTTGCCACCTCCTTCTTGGACGGCCATGGCAATTAGACTGAGGTGTCATCCACAACGGGCGTACAAACCACTATAGCTTCAAGATGAAAGGAAAGGAGTATCTGCTACGACCTATGTCTCCAAGCCAAGTGATCGCCGACTGATACGTCTCCAACGTATCTATAATTTATGAAGTATTCATGCTATTATATTATCAACCTTGGATGTCTTATATGCATTTATATGCTATTTTTTATGGTTTTTGGGACTAACCTATTAACCTAGAGCCTAGTGCCAGTTTCTGTTTTCTCCTTGTTTTAGAGTATCGCAGAAAAGGAAAACCAAACGGAGTCCAATTGACCTGAAACTTGACGGAGCTTATTTTTGGACCAGAAGAAGGCCAAGGAGTCAAAGAGTTGGGCCAGAAGAGTCCCGGGCTGCCCACGAGGGTGAGGGCGCCCCTGGGCGCGCCTCCCTGCCTCGTGGACAGCCCGGTGACCCCCCTGACTTGTTCTCGGCGCCAACACCTCTCATATATACCCAAACTTCCAGAAAGAAACCTAGATCGGAAGTTCCACCGCCGCAAGCCTCTGTAGCCATGAGAAATCAATCTAGGCCCTCTCTGGCACCCTGCCGGAGGGGGCCATCATCACCGGTGGCCATGGAGGAGTATCCTGGAGAGGCCATCATCGCCATGAAGGCCAAGGACCAGAGGGAGAACCTTTCCCCATCTAGGAGGAGGCCATGGAGGAGGAAGCACAAGGGGAAGAACCTCTCCTCCTCTCTCTTGGTGGCACCGGAGTGCCATCGAGAGGGGAATCATCGCCGCGGTGATCGTCTTCATCAACATCACCACCATCATCACAATCCTCATCTCTTTTACGCGGTCCACTCTCCCGCACCCCGCTGTAATCCCTACTTGAATATGGTGCTTTATGCCACATATTATGATCCAATGATGTGTTGCCATCCTATGATGTTTTGAGTAGATATCCTTTGTCTTTGGGTTGATTGATGATCTAGATTGGTACGAGTTGTATGTTTTATTTTGGTGCTGTCCTATGGTGCCCTCCGTGTCGCGCAAGCGTGAGGAATTCCCGCTGTAGGGTGTTGCAATACGTTCATGATTCGCTTATAGTGGGTTGGTGAGTGACTGAAACACAAACCCGAGTAAGGGGGTTGTTGTGTATGGGAATAAAGAGGACTTGATGCTTTAATGCTATGGTTGGGTTTTACCTTAATGATCTTCAGTAGTTGCGGAGGCTTGCTAGAGTTCCAATCATAAGTGCATATGATCCAAGTAGAGAAAGTATGTTAGCTTATGCCTCTCCCTCATATGAAATTGCAATGACGACTACCGGTCTTGTTAACAATTGCCTAGGACAATTCCGCACACCGATCCACCATTATTCCACACTCGCTATTTATAATATTTAGTAATATATTATAACTTTATGATAACAGCACCTACTTTTATATTTTAGCTCTCCGATACCATGCAAAGTTATCCTCTTCATACCCACAACGTAGTTTTATTTCTCGTTTCTAGTTGGAAGCAAATGTTCAGTGCACGTAGAGTCGTATCAGTGGCAGATAGGGCTTGAGAGAATATTGATCTTAACTTTAGCTCCTTGTGGGTTTGACACTCCATACTTATCACTTCCACCTTTGGAAATTTCTACGATGATTCCCTACACTTGGGGATTATCAAGCTCTTTTCTGGCGCCGTTGCCGGGGAGCAATAGCGTGGGGTTGATATTCTTGTGTGTGCTTGTTTGCTTTCTTCACTAAGTAGATTTTGTTTTTTCTTTTTGTTTCTGTTTAGTTGTGGGTGAAACATACAATTTTTTTTAAAAGAATGAAAATACAAAAAAAAATTATTACTTGCCTCTCATGCCTAAAAAGTTTTTCAAAAAGAGAAGTGATTGGAAAGTTATGCATTGAAGAAGTGAGGGTCGTCCTTGAGCACTTGTGTTCATGCTCACGGAAACAATGTAGAAATTTTCATGGAAGTTTCTCTGTAAATAATTATCCCCTTGTATATATCCATTGTATTATAAAAATAATGGTGCCAAGCTTTGGTTTTAGGATGATTAGATTGCTTGTTTACTATGTGCAGAACAAAAACAGAAACTTTGGCTGTAGTGCATGAATTTACATTTTTTACTGGAGAGTCAAATGTGTCTGAAACTTTTTGCACATTACTTTTGTACAAATTGTTCAAATTGTAAAATTTATTTCATAATTTTAGGAGTTACAGAAGTTTACTAAACTTCCAGATTACTACAGACTGTCCTGTTTAAGACAGATTCTGTTTTTGATGCATTGCTTGCTTGTTTTGATGAAACTATCGATTTCTATCTGTGGATTAAGCCATGGAAAACTTATATTACAGTAGCTATAATGCAAAAACAAAATATGAATTGGTTTGCAACAGTACTTATAGTAGTGATTTGCTTTGTATACTAACGGATCTCACAAAGTTTTTGTTAAAGTTCTGTGTGGATGAAGTGTTCGAAGATCGAGGAGCTATCAATATGAGAAGAATAAAGAGAGGCAAGAGTTCAAGCTTGGGGATTCACAAGGCACCCCAAGTAAATATTTAAGAGGATACTCAAGCATCTAAGCTTGGGGATGCCCCGGTTGGCATCCCATCTTTCTTCTTCAACAAATATCGGTATACCTCGGTTTTTTGTTTTGTTCACATGATTTGTGTCCTTTGTGTTTTTGTTTTTCCTTTAAGAACCATGCTAGTATGAGATAGCCTTTCATTGATTTATAGAATAATTCACGTGCTTCACTTATATCTTTTAAGTACAATCTTATAGAATTGCTCTTTGTGCTTCACTTAAATCTTTTGAGTATGGTTTTATAGAATGCTTCGTGTGCTTCACTTATATATATTGAGCTTGGATATTGGTTAGTCTATGTTAATTTTAGAATGCTCCATGAACTTCACTTATATATTTTGGAGTATGAATAATACTATCATTTGAAGTGGGCTTGGAAGAGTGTCAACTTTACGAATTAGTGATCCCACTATTTTGGAGGGTGTTGAATCTTAGTGTGATATTTATGAAAGTGGATTTGGAAGAGTGTCAACTTTAGCTAGTAATGATTCCACTATTTCAGAAGAGGTTCCAATTTATTATGAGAACAAAGTTGCTATTCATGATGCTACTGAAAATTATTATGAGGGAGGAATATATGCTTGTAGGAGTTGCAATAATATCAAGTTTCCTCTCTATGTGCTTAAAGTTTTGAAGTTATACTTGTTTTGCCTTCCTATGCTAGTTGATTCTTGTTCCTATAAACTATGTGCTCACAAAATCTCTAGGCATAGGAAGTGGATTATATTTAAATATGCTAGTCATATTCTTCATGATGCTCTCTTTATGTTTCAATTCTTATCTTTTATGTGAGCATCATTGAAATCATCATGCCTAGCTAAAAGGCATAAAAGAAAAGCGCTTGTTGGGAGACAACCCAATATTTACCCTTACTGTTTTTGTGTGTTTACATGATTAAGCTACTGTATTAATCATGTTTTATAGCTTTTGTTTCAATAAAGTGCCAAGTAAGACCTTTGGGAGGACTTGGGTGAAAGTTAATGTGATCTTGCTGTAAAAAACAGAAACTTTGCGCTCACGGGATTAGCTGTCATTTTTTACAGAAGAGTGCTTTTGAGTTGATTCTTTTTGCAGAAGATTAATAGACAAATTCCGCACGTCCACCAATTTATTTCATAATTTTTGGAGTAGCATAAGTATGGTTTATGTTCAGATCATTACAGACTGTTCTGTTTCTGACAGATTTTGTTTTCATTGCATAGTTTACTTGTTTTCTAGTTTCTATGACTTACATTTCTCAATATAAATTGTAGAAATGATATGGTACAATAGGCATTGTGAGAGAACAATTATGAAACTTGTCCTTGACATTACCAAAGTGAATGGTTTACTCTTTATCATACTAACCTATCTCACGAAGTTTTGTTAAGTTTTGTGTGATTGAAGTTTTCAAGCTTTGGGTGAAATATCGATATGAGGAGAATAAGGAGTGGAAATACCCTAAGATTGGGGATGCCCAAGGCACCCCAAGGTAATATTCAAGGAAGACTCAAGTGCCTAAGCTTGGGGATGCCCCGGAAGGCATCCCCTCTTTCGCCTTCAAAAACTATCGGTATACCTTACTCGGAGCTATATTTTTATTCGTCACATGATATGTGTTTTGCTTGGAGCGTATTTTCAATTTTACTTGCTGTTTGAATAAAATCATTGGATCTGAATTATCGAATGAAAAATAATCCTCCCATGACTAGCTAATTATTTGACTACTCAGTGTTCTTCACTCGTATCTTTTTGGAGTAGTTTGTTAATAACTCACGTGCTTCACGTATATCCTATGAGTAAAAGGTTGAATGAATTGAATGTCATAAATGAATTTATATATGTTTCATATTCTTACAACATGGGGAGTAATGACTTCACACATAATAAGTATAGGTAGTAAACTCATTGAAAGTTAGCAAACGTAGAATTGGTCACTTGAACAATTCATGAAAGAATATTGAAGGAAGAGAGATTTCACATATGAATATACTATCTTGGACATCTTTTGTAATTGTGAGCACTCATTAAAATATGACATGCTAAAAGGTTGATGTTGGACAAGGAAGACAACGTAATGGGTTATGCTTTCTTATATCCAAAATAAAGTATATTGTCTTGGATCATCCAACATGCTGAGCTTGCCTTTCCCCCTCATGCTAGCCAAATTCTTTGCACCAAGTAGAGATACTACTTGTGCTTCCGAATATCCCTTAAACTAGTTTTGCCATGAGAGTCCACCATACCTACCTATGGATTGAGTAAGATCCTTCTAGTAAGTTATCATCGGTGCATGCAATAAAAATTGCTCTCTAAATATGTATGATCTATTAGTGCGAAGAAAATAAGCTTTATACGAACTTGTGATAGGGAAGAAATAAAAGCGACAGACTGCATAATAAAGGTCTCTATCACAAGAGGCAATATAAAGTGACGTTTTTTTGCATTAATATTTTGTGCATCCAACCTTAAAAGCGCATGACAACCTCTGCTTCCCTCTGCGAAGGGCCTATCTTTTACTTTTATCTTCTACCTTATGCAAGAGTCATGGTGATTATCACCTTTCCTTTTTACACTTTTTCCTTTGGCAAGCACTTTGTGTTGGAGCGATCCGGATATATATATCTACCTGGATGTAGGTTTTCATGAGTTATTATTGTTGACATTACCCCCGAGGTAAAAGGTTGGGAGGTGAAACTATAAGCCCCTATCTTTCTCTGTGTCCGATTAAAACTTTGAACCCATAAATATCACATGAGTGTTAGCAATTATGAAAGATTAAATGATAGTTGAGTATGTGGAGTTTACTGAATCAAAGCTCTGACATAGACCCTTCCTGAAAATAAGATGAATTGCAATTGTTTGATGACTAAGGGCACTGTTTGTTAGTTTTCAAGAAAGTTTATGATCTATACTTTAACATGTGAATAGCTTGTTACTTGATCATGAAAAGTTTTATGAAGATGAGCTACTGATATGACATATAATGATGCTAGAAAAAGTGATTGGAACTATCATTGATCAAACTTGTGCACTTGCTAGCATTCACACTTCATAAATTATTTCTTTTATCATTTACCTACTCGAGGACGAGCAGGAATTAAGCTTGGGGATGCTGATACGTCTCCAATGTATCTATAATTTATGAAGTATTCATGCTATTATATTATCAACCTTGGATGTTTTATATGCATTTATATGCTATTTTGTATGGTTTTTGGGACTAACCTATTAACCTAGAGCCCAGTGCCAGTTTCTGTTTTCTCCTTGTTTTAGAGTATCGCAGAAAAGGAAAACCAAACGGAGTCCAATTGACCTGAAACTTGACGGAGCTTATTTTTGGACCAGAAGAAGGCCAAGGAGTCAAAGAGTTGGGCCAGAAGAGTCCCGGGCTGCCCACGAGGGTGGGGGGCACGCCCACCCCCCTGGGCGCGCCGCCCTGCCTCGTGGACAGCCCGGAGACCCCCCTGACTTGTTCTCGATGCCAACATCTCTCATATATACCCAAACTTCCAGAAAGAAACCTAGATCGGAAGTTCCACCGCCGCAAGCCTCTATAGCCACGAGAAATCAATCTAGGCCCTCTCCGGCACCCTGCCGGAGGGGGCCATCATCACCGGTGGCCATGGAGGAGTATCCCGGAGAGGCCATCATCGCCATGAAGGCCAAGGACCAGAGGGAGAACCTTTCCCCATCTAGGGGGAGGCCGTGGAGGAGGAAGCACAAGGGGGAGAACCTCTCCTCCTCTCTCTTGGTGGCACCGGAGTGCCATCGAGAGGGGAATCATCGCCGCGGTGATCGTCTTCATCAACATCACCACCATCATCACAATCCTCATCTCTTTTACGCGGTCCACTCTCCCGCACCCCGCTGTAATCCCTACTTGAACATGGTGCTTTATGCCACATATTATGATCCAATGATGTGTTGCCATCCTATGATGTTTTGAGTAGATATCCTTTGTCTTTGGGTTGATTGATGATCTAGATTGGTACGAGTTGTATGTTTTATTTTGGTGCTGTCCTATGGTGCCCTCCGTGTGGCGCAAGCGTGAGGGATTCCCGCTGTAGGGTGTTGCAATACGTTCATGATTCACTTATAGTGGGTTGGTGAGTGACTGAAACACAAACCCGAGTAAGGGGGTTGTTGCGTATGGGAATAAAGAGGACTTGATGCTTTAATGCTATGGTTGGGTTTTACCTTAACGATCTTTAGTAGTTGCGGATGCTTGCTAGAGTTCCAATCATAAGTGCATATGATCCAAGTAGAGAAAGTATGTTAGCTTATGCCTCTCCCTCATATGAAATTGCAATGACGACTACCGGTCTTGTTAACAATTGCCTAGGACAATTCCGCACACCGATCCACCATTATTCCACACTCGCTATTTATAATATTTAGTAATATATCTATTATATAATTAAAATTAGAGTCAAATAAGCCATCATGTTTGTCCACATATGCTAATATTATTTACACCGTTTGATCAGAATATTAATACACATGTTTTATTTTGGTGTTGTCCTATAGAAAAAAATGGGTCCAAACATAGAGCTATACTCTATTACGGATCTTTATTCAAGAAGGGATACTACAACTAATAAGGAGGGGACCTTCTGGTGAATAAAAAATATATGCGATGGTTCGTGTCTTTATGTGGCACCTAATAAAAACGATTAGCGGCCACACATAGTTTTATAGCGGGAAAAGGAGGCACCTTCTGGTGAATAAAAAATATATACATATGAGGACCAGGCTAAAGGCATGTGCGATGGTTCGTAAGAAGACAAGGAAATAAAAAAAACCTGGCATTAGAAAGATGAGCCGAGTCATGCAGAATTAGCGATCAACCTCTCTAATGAAAATAAGTGATGAGAGATAGGTTTCACAAAATCTAGGGAGAACCATAGAGTATATACATGCATAAGCATTGGATATACCACATGCATGGCATTGTTTAGGAAAAATAGCTGGATCAATTTCAAAATCTTATTGTTGTGAGCCGAGTCATGTACCAATAAAGCAAAAAAAAAATGTCAGATGGAAACCATAGACACTGAATGTTAAGACAACGAGGGAGTGAGAATGGCCGACCTCACAGTCAACTGCTCAACCCACGCAATTAATGGAAGGGTATAAAAATATTGCGATCGAGCGTGATGGACTTCCAAAACCCATAGTGAAACAAAAAAGGGTGCCACACCCGCATGTAAAGTTGATGCAAAGGGGAGAACCAAAATGTAACAATTTAATGTCAACTGATATTGAAATTATTAAAAACAATAAAGTAGAATTTTAAAATTAACTATGTATATATGTTATGATAATATTAATAGGCATACCACGGTGCATTCATCGGAACCAGACTAAAATCTATATGCCTAAAACCATAGATGAGTTTTTTCATCACAAAAGGGTAAATTTCATATTTATAATACCTTAACGGTTGATCATGTACTTACTTGAAATAAATCCAATAGATATTATTATTTCACTAATTTTAATCAACAAGTCAATAACCAATATTTTATGATAAAGGTTCCAAAAAGCGAAAAACATATCATAATGGCAAACCATAAAGTAATAAAAAATATTGCTCCTGTAATACGTGTGACTAAATCAAAAATATAAATTAGTATATCAAGTCTAATATAGTACAAATGAAGATATAAATGGAAGAAAACATAAAGAAATCTAGCCGCACAAATGCGCGGGTCACACCACTAGTTCTAACTTTATGATAACAACACCTACTTTTATATTTTAGCTCTCCGATACCATGCAAAGTTATCCTCTTCATACCCACAACGTAGTTTTATTTCTCATTTCTAGTTGGAAGCAAATGTTCGGTGCACGTAGAGTCGTATCAGTGGTAGATAGGGCTTGAAAGAATATTGATCTTACCTTTAGCTCCTTGTGGGTTCGACACTCCATACTTATCACTTCCACCTTTGGAAATTGCTATGATGATTCCCTGCACTTGGGGATTATCACCGACAAGCAAGCCACCCATCATGGAGAGAATAGTGAGAGAGCGAACCACCAAAAAGAGAGTGGGCGCCACAAGCCCAAATTGAGTGCCTCCACGATGAGCGATAAGAAGAACTTAGTCCTATTTGCCACCAAAAGTGAGATGATAGAAGTGTGTGAGAACCTATCAAGTGTCATGCACTACGTCCTATTGTGCAAAGACGAGGCACCAAAAACTAACAACTCTCACAATCTACCTTTAGTGTTATCTTCTCTATTGCAGGAATTCCAAGACGTTTTCCCTGATGAGCTACCTCCGGGACTACCTCCACTACGACGCATCGAGCACCACATCAACCTCATCCCCGGAGCACCACTTCCAAACAAGGCTCCCTACCGCGTCAACCCCGAAGAAACCAAAGAAATACAAAGGCAAGTAAAACATCTCATAGACCATGGACATGTGCGTGAAAGTTTGAGTCCTTGTGCCGTACCGGTCATTCTTGTGCCAAAAAGAGACGGTAGCTTCCGCATGTGTTCCGATTGTAGATCTATCAATGCTATCACCGTTCGCTATAGGTACCCCATTCCACGCCTTGATGATATGCTAGATGAACTTAGCGGTGCCACTATTTTTTTCCAAAATTGATCTCAAAAGTGGTTACTATCAAATACGCATACACGAGGGTGATGAACGGAAAACTGCTTTCAAAACAAAGTTCGGTTTGTATGAGTGGTTAGTCATGCCTATGGGTTTATCGGAAGCACCCAGTACTTTCATGCGTCTTATGCATTATGTGTTTCGCCATTACATTGGTGAGTTCGTTGTGGTCTACTTCGACGATATCCTTGTTTTTAGCAAATCTCTCAAAGATCATGTCACCCACCTTCGCACCGTGTTACAAACTCTTCGAAAAGAGTGTCTCTATGCTAACATGGACAAATGCCTTTTTGGCGTTGATAAGCTTGTTTTCTTGGGTTTTGTAGTATCTTCTAAGGGTGTTCATGTTGATGAATCCAAGATCAATTCTATTAAAACTTTGCCCCAACCAACCAATTTGCAACAAGTGCGTAGTTTCCTTGGTTTAGCCGGTTTCTACCATAGATTTGTGAAGGATTTTAGCACTATTGCGTCTCCTTTACATGCTTTGAGCAAGAAGAATTCACCCTTTGTTTGGGGACCATCGCAAGATAGCGCATTCAATGAGCTTAAGAATTTGCTTACTCATGCTCCCGTGCTTGCATTACCCAACTTTGACAAACCTTTTGAAATTCATTGCGATGCTAGTGGTAATGGCATAGGTGTGTTAACGCAAGAGAAGCGCCGCATAGCATACTTTAGCGAGAAACTCTCCGGAGCGCAACTCAATTACCCCATCTATGACAAAGAGCTGTATGCTTTTGTGCGAGTTTTGCGTGAATGGGAACATTATCTTCGCCCTCATGAATTTGTCCTCCATACCGATCATGAAACACTTAAATACCTTAAGGGTCAAACTAAGTTGAACAAGCGTCATGCTAAGTGGAGTGAGTTCATTGAGTCTTTTCCTTATGTCATAAAGTATATTAAAGGTAATGAGAATGTTGAGGCGGATGCACTTTCCCGTATATGCATGCTTTACTCAACTTGAATTGAATGTCATTTTCTTTGAGCACATAAAAGACTTGTATGCGCATGATCCTACTTTTGCTATTCCTTATGCCAAGCATACATCTTGGGAACGCTATTACATCAAAGATGATTATCTTATGAGAGCTAACAAACTTTGCATCCACGAGTCTTCTCTTTGTTTGTTGCTTTTGCAAGAATCTCATGGAGGAAGACTAATGGGACACTTTGGACGCAACAAGACATTTTCTATGCTCTCCAAGAACTATTTTTGGCCCAATATGTTTCGCAACGTCAACCGCTTCGCCAACCGATGCTCTACATGTCGCAAAGCTAAGTCTAAAGCTCAATCTCATGAACTCTATATGCCTCTTCCAATTCCGTACCAACCATGGGAAGATATTAGCATGGATTTTGTCCTTGGTTTGCCTAGAACTAGAAATGGAAAGGATTTCGTCTTTGTTGTTGTGGACCGATTCTCTAAAATGGCACATTTCATACCATGCAACAAGATAGACGATGCTTCACCTGTTGCAAATCTTTTTTGTAGGGAAATCTTGCGCCTACATGGAGTGCCAAATATGATTGTCTCGGACCGCGACGTCAAGTTCTTGAGTTACTTTTGGAAGACCTTATGCGCCAAGCTCGGAATGAAGCTCTTGTTCTCTTCGGCATACCATCCTCAAACCGATGGCCAAACGGAGGTGACGAACCGCACACTCTCCACTCTCCTACGTGTGTTGATAAAGAAGAACATCAAGGAGTGGGAAGAGTTCCTACCTATCGCCGAGTACGCCTACAACCGTGCAAGACATTCGACTACCGGCAAGTCCCCCTTCGAGGTCGTCTACGGCTTCAACCCGTTGTCCCCATTGGACATTCTTCCTCCACCGCTACAAGAGCGCACAAACATGGACACGAGTGCCCGAGTCAACTACCTCAAGAAGATGCATGAATATACAAGTCACACCATCGAGCGCCACGTACAATGACTCGCGACCAAGCTCAACGTCAACAAGCAACCCATGATATTCAACGTTGGAGATTTTGTGTGGCTACACCTTCGCAAGGACCGCTTCCCCAATGAACGCAAGTCCAAACTTCTACCACGAGCCGATAGAACCTTCAAGGTGCTTGCATGCTACAGCAACAATGCCTACAAGATAGACATCCCACGCGACAAGTACTCCGTGAGCGACATCTTCAACGTCAAAGATCTCTCCCCGTACCATGGTGATGAGGATTTCGATCCGAGGTCGGATCGTTCCCAAGGGAGGGGAGATGATGCGGAGCATCCTATGGTCATCCCCATGGACCTACCATCGTCTCACCAAGTGCCAAGAGGACCGATGACATGAGCACGAGCTAGAGCTCTCAATAACGAGGTGACTTCCCTCCTTAGTGATATCACATATTGTAGCGACCCGACCTCAGACGGTCAAGTCTCTGTGCTTAAGTGTCATCTCTGGATCGGTATGCTGACACACACAGTACTCGAGGATTTATAACAGAGGTAAATCACATGTATAAAGTAACATAAATACTATTACCTCAATCCAAATAGCGGAAGTAACAACAAGGTTGTGGATTCCCATCAACACTAACGGCAAAGTTGAGTGTGGAAATCGTAACCCTAACGTATCACTTACTCATCGTAAGATTCCTGCAACATGAGACGTTGCAGCCACAAAGGGTCAGTACATTGAATGTACTGGCAAATTCACACCATAGAGCAATGATGAATAAAGGCTATCACTACATGCATATATGACTGGTGGAGGCTCTATGGTTATAATGTTTTTGCGAAAAGCCAATTTTTCCCTACTGCAAAGGAATATATTTTATTAACTACAAAGTTTGTTGAAAACATTGAGAAGGTAAATCCCCCTCTCAATCCCAATTAAAAGTAATCATTAACAACCCAACAAATTAATTTAGAGTGATGAGATCAATATGATAATCCACGAACCAGATACTCAAGATGTCCATAACCGGGGACACGGCTAACCATGATTAGTTTGTACACTCTGCAAAGGTTTGCGCACTTTTCCCCACAAGACTCGATCTCCTCCGTTGGATTTCTCGCACTGCATGGTGTTTGAGAAACGGATGACCGAGACACAGTCTTTCAGAAGCACTAACTCTTTACTCCGGGTGGACAGTTACACCTACTTTCCCCTACATCTGCTTGCCCACCACTAAAAGAGGTCATGCAACATACTCAACTATGCTAGAGCCCATAATAGCTTGTGGCTGCACACGGAAGTTTCTAGCATGAATAATCTTATGATCCCTTTGAGCTTGGGTGGCGAACCATAGGATGATCACACGGTATATCCCCGAGATCTCCTAGGACAACACTGGTATATCCCCAGGTGTCCGGGCAAGTCCACTGGTATATCCCAGGGTGCCCCGACCAATCCACCCAGATGTGTATTAAAGTTGCCACCTTAAGTTGAACCATTAAGTAAACAATCTCACAACTGTCATGGAATACACTCAAACCCAATCCACGTCTACGAGCATATCATGGCAATATAAGCATAACGTAGTAGTAACTCCCAAGGTTTGAAATGCAGGACAATAGGTTCCTACCTCATCAACTACTTCCCAATACCCACATGTTATCAGAGCCTACTCATGCAATGTTTGAGGGTGAAACTAATGCATAAAAACTGGGTATGAAAGGGATATGATCAAAGTATGAACTTGCCTGTACTGTTGATGAAGATGACTCGCACTCATAACTCCTGATAGTTCTACTCGTCACACTCCGGTCAATCTATCGTAAGCAAGCAATAGTAACCACAGATAAGCAATCACTCAAAAGAATCAAAGAAAAGATCTCGGAAAACTTCGAAAACAAACAATTTACTCTTGCAACATAAAACAATTTCTAACAGTACCAAAATTAAGTGAATTTGGCCTTATCATAAAGTTTAAGTCAAGAGCTTTATTTTGCAAAAAGAATCAACTCAAACGGAGCTACAAAACTCAAGTTACGATCAAAAGAAGATTCAAATTCAAATCTGTTTGAAATCAAATTTTAAACATTCAAAAATATGTTTAAGTTGATTATCTGGATAGAGGAGATCGTAACGAAGAAGTGGGCGTTGGCTTCATCTAATTCCGACTAACGAGCAAAAAGTAGTGATAGATTGAAGATTAGGGACTAATCTATAAATAAAATATTCATGGATGGGTCCCTGGCTGAAATTAAAACAGAAAAAGAAAAATTCTAAATAACGAACGTTCGCTACCGAACGCTAATGAACAAAAACCGTTCGCTAAAGAAGCTAACTAATGAACGTTCACTAAATAATCTAATCTAATAAAAATAAACCGAATCTAAACGAAAAACCGAGACTAGAAAGAAAACCGAGCGGTTTAGCGGTTTATACCGATGCGGGCGGTTTTCAGCGAAAAACTGGCGGCGGTGGTTAGTGGATCTGGCTCCGGCTCCAACGCGGCTCCGGCGAGGCAGGCGGCGACCTGCGGCGCGACGAACGACACGGGGAAAGGTGGCGGCGCAAGCGGCAGCAGCGGCAATGGCGGCGAGTGGCGGCGCGGGCGTTGGGCGGCGGTGGTGCTAGATGCGGCGGCGGCGCACTAGGGCGAGCGGGGCGAAGAGAGAGAGGGGCCCCGGGCAGCGCTATTTAAGGAGGAGGGGAGGAGGCGGCGGGGCTTATAAAGGGGGTCAGGGGGGCCTCGGGAGGCGTGGGGAAGGGGCGACGGTGGCGTGTCCACCTCGGACACGGCGGCGTCCGGCGGTGTACGGGCGCGGGACTCCGCCCGGGGTCGGTGGCGACGGCGCGGATGGGCTGGGCCGCGGCCTGGCTGGGAGCTGGGCCGGCCCAGTCGGCGGGAGTTTTTTTAAGAGACAGGAAAAACAAAAGAAAAACCAAATAAAATAAAAATATAATATAGGCATATTATAGATCAAAATTTCCAGAAAAAGATTTTCTACAAGATGAACATTTTTATAGCATCAAATAAAATCCACAAAAACTGAAATAAAGCAAAGAGTGCCACTGCTCTAATAAAAGCCAATAAGAATCATTTTAAAAATACCAAAATGATTTCAAATTTATTTCTCTCCAATTTTCTATTGTAGGGAATCATTTTACCATAATTTCCATATATTTTATTTTTGGAGAAAAATAATTTGAATAAAAGCCAAATAACTCCAAATTGAAAATAATTTTCAAAGGGACTTTAAATTTGAATTCTTTGAAACTCCCAACTCATATTTCATATGTTTTGAAGAAGTCATTTTATCTTCTCTCATGAAAATCATTGAGTTGCTTAAAGTTTCTGGATTTGAAACATTTCCAAGTGAATTTCAAATATTTTCAAAAACCCTTTTCATTTATTTAAATGGAAGAAGTCATGTCATCTTCTCTCTAGGGTTTTGTATTGAAAAGAATTTGAATTCAAGGAGATCATAAAAGCAAGATGAAAGTTTGGGAAATTCCTTTTATTCCCTCTCACTTAAGTTTCAAAAAGTTTCAAATTTCACTCAATTTCACACAATCAATCAAACAATCAATCGAATCTATCTATTTATTATAACATTCCAAAATTTAGAATTTTGGGATGTTACAAACCTACCACCCTTAAAATGAATCTCGTCCTCGAGATTCAGAGAGGCTAGAAAGAAATAGGTTAGGTTTGGGGGTCTTATCAAAATCCAAAGACCGTCTCAGGGGGTCTGGGGTGCTACCACCCTTAGAAACATCATTATGGTCCCATCAATATTCATATACTCCATCCTTATTCTTGACAGGGCCGGTCTTCTCAGATCTTCAGTATAATTCCTTCTCTGGCTCTTCCGGTAGCGGCATAACCTTTTCCTCAATTATTTTGTCCTTTCATCTTGGTGAGGTTATTCCGAGACTGGGTCTGCTTAGCTGACGGGTCTGGCGCCAATACTAAACAACTATCGATATCTCATGGTGGTCATCAGTTTATGGTTTCTCCTGCAGGAAATGGGTCTGGGCTTCATTCTCACCGTATGACCTACGATTGGCAACAGCTGCCTTGTACCAGGGAAAATACTTATACCATTCTAAGGTTTAAACAAGGTTTTTATCGCCGTCTCTCTACTATAGGTAAGTCACTCAGATTTACCATCCTATATAGCAAGGCGAATAATAAGAGTAAGTCGGTATGGTGATCAATCCATCCCGCACCCAAATCATTACCTTGTACATGGTTTAGCGAATCTCGCATTCTAACACTAGGCCATCCTCACAAGCATTGCAGGATTTCTCTTGTCGACGAACTAAGTTCGGATAAATCCATGGATTCTGCAAGCCAAACAAAACATCTATCATTCCTTCACATCTCTCTGGTTTTGCGTTACTCCTATAAGATCGTCTGTCGATAAAAATTGTATCTTCTTCCAGGGTTTTTGCTTTAGCAAGAGTGTGCTTGCTTCTTGGCAGGTCCTAGGGCCTGTGGGTTATGGCCCATCTCATCACTTGCAAACCTTGAACTCATCACCGGGGCAACTGCTCGTTATTCCAACATCCGGCTTCCTAGCATTCTTACTTCCATCCGATTATATTGTCTCGCTTCCTTCTATTGGTACCAAACTAAGACGTGATTACTCAGACTCATCACAGAGTTGCAATTGCTCCATATTTCCAACATCATACCTCCTTTATATCCAATAGTACTTCATCCCTTCATACTCTTGGGATACCCCACATATCGAGTTAAAACTCTTATTTTGTCCAAAGTCCACTCCGTGGAATATCATTATCTTTTCTAGGGGTCAAGGGTCCTCACACTCACTACCACCCTTGAAATGCACAAATTCATCCATAGACCATATTCCTCATATCCTCGAAAATGGTCAAAATCTTTCTTCATAGAGTAACAACTCATAAAATCCATATCAGTACCAACGATGCTAACTTTATTGATTCTCAAATCGTTATAATCTCCTACACTTCCATTACATGCCTCAACTCAACACCTCAATAAAAAGGAATGTTCCCACTACTCTTATTTCTCACAGTCTCAACTATTTATCACAAGTCTCCTCCTCCTTGGGACAATCTCTGGAAAAGTGCCCTGCTTCATACAACAGAAACATATTGCTTCCGACAAGTCTCGTGGTTTCCTTATGACTACATAGCCTCCTTGGGTCCTCGGCTTCCTTTTTGGGCAACTGCTGAGGTAGTGCCCCGACTCCTTGCACCTGTAACAGGTGATATGACTCAGGTCCTTCCTGGAATCCAATCTACTTCTCTTCCTGGACTTTTTCGTTCCAATCAGGGCTTCTATTTCCTGTGTCATACTCTACTTAATCTGTAGGGAATTCTACTAGATCCCCATTCATAAAATTCTGGGAGATGTGTCCTTCTTCTCCACATGAATAGCAAGACTTAGTGCAGGGTTTAATCGGGTCTTCTTTAGGTGTGTCCTCCACCTCTTCCTTCATCGCCGGTTCTTCTAAAATTTCCATGAGGGCTCCTTTCATTACTTCTTTCTTCTGTTGGACGGTTCTTCGAACCATGGGGTAAATATGACACTGAGCAGGGTAGTGGGTAGTCCCTTCACACAAGAAACAAGTGATCTGCCTAGTTGGGCATTCTTCAGCTGGGTGACTTTCTTCACAATGAGGGCATTCATCCTTGTGTTCCTTATGGTTGTGTCCTATTTCTCCACAGAGCTTGCATGCACAAGGTTTCTTCATATCATTTCCATAAGGCTTCAATTCCTGGGACACAAGCCGAGATTTTAGCAGAGTCAACTTAAATTCCTTCCAAGTGGTTACTCCTTGCCATCCATTGATGGTTTGGTACATCCTCCACCAAGTAGCAGCACCTCTTTCAAAGCACTGAAGAGCATGCTGGGTCATATCCTTTCCGACTATAGGGCTATTCTTCATGTGATCCTCCAGGTTCTAAATCCATCGGTCCGTCTCCAATTGACTCATCGGTCCAGAAAATATAAGCTCATCTCCATTCGTCCTCTATTGGGTCCATGGGTTTGGGGTGGGATAGGAGAGGTAGAGAGGGATACACACAATACAAACAATAGTTTTGAAAAGAGAGATTTTATTTTGTGGCTGTCGGAAAACATCAAACAAATGACAGCTCATAATCATTGCATCTATCGTGGGTATATAACAGGGGTTTGGTCTTCTAAAGGTCAATAAATCTTCAAATTCACCAAACTCCTCAAGCCTTGTTCCTGTCTCCGATGGCTTCTTCTGGTCATGCTTGTCCCTCTAAAATTCTTTCGCCAGATCATCTCTATTGACGGGAAGTCTCTCATGACGTCCTTTAATATTTCTGGAGTTGTGTTCCAAACTTCTGGGTTTCAACATCCTTGGCATGAACCACGGTACTATTGTCCTTCAGTTCTTGACAAATCTCCGGTATCTCGAGGTTTTGTTCCTCCAGTTTGGCTACTTCAGCTTCGGGGTCCTAAGTTCTTCACGAAATGCTTCTTTGTCAAAATACGGCTTCCTGCAGGTCCATCTTAAAACTCCTGATGTAATTCTCCAGATCCTGGTGATACACCAGCTAAGGTTAAAACTGCATCCTTTGCTGATAGATGCTCCATCAGCCTTCTACCATCCAATCCTTCCGACAAAATGCATGCTTAACTCAGCACGGTGACAATAGCATAAGCGGGCGATAACACCATGGATAGCTGTGTTTCTTCCCGTGTCATTGCCATGAGCTATCATTCCATAGTTGATATCTCCTGCCTTATAGTTTTCTTGACAAAAACTGAGTTTTTAACGCTGCATGTTCCGGTCTTTCTCCGATACACCTTGATCTCGGTTATTGACAGCTTCCATAGTCTTCCAGGTTCCATAAGGGTAGCCTTCCTAGGTCATACAAATCTTAGAATTTTTTAGAGCCTTCAAATTCTCCTAGTCTTCGGAGTCTTCAACCGTTCTAGTTTCCATTATTATAATGCACGGTAAAATCACCTTCATTCCGAACTGGCCTTGGTTGTCCGGTATCTTGTACTTCTTGGAGTGGTCTCATCGGTCGAATCTTCGTGTGGTCAAATGGGGAAAGGGGTTTAGTCTCACTTAAAAGGGAATTTTTTGAATAAGCTCAGAAGAGAAGAGAGGTAAAAGATCCTTTCGAAAATGAAGTTGTAGAGAAAAGTCTTTTCCTATGGGCATGCCAGTTTCTAGGGGTGTGACGCCCGGATAATTAGACTACAGTAATTCCCTACTAATGATGCCATGTCACCTCAGTTACTGTTGATAATCTCGCGTTAGTTCGAAATCAATTTGTATTCAAATTCAAAATCAACCAAACAATAAAAGTTTTCAAATGTCAAAACTAAAATGTTCTAAAAGTGACAAATAAATCATATGTAATATTGGTGGAGGACCAAGTCTTTATAAAATGTTTAAATGCACCAAACTAATTAAATCAGTAGCTAAAACCATTAATTAAATGCCTTTTGTATTTTGTAAAATATTAAACTATATTATTTTGGGATGAAACTTTTTGTGTTTGTGACATAATTTGTAACAACAATTTAGGTGCCACTTTGGTATTTTATTGAAACTAAAATAAATTGAAAGTTAAAAGAAATCAGAAAATAAAATAAATAAAAAAGATAAAGATAAAACAAACAAAAAACAAAAGGAACCCCCCCTCACTGGGCTACGGCCCAGTAGGCCACCAGGCCGTCTGGCTGGCCCAACTGGCCACCCACTCCCCCCATAACCCCCTCGCTAGCTTGGAACCCTAACCGACACCCCACTCCCCCTCGGTCCACTCCTCCCTCTCCCCCCGATCTGGATCGGGGGTAACCGGCCCCGACGCCGCCACCCATCGCCCCCATCGCTACGCCGCCGACTGCTGCCATGCTCCGCGCGCCCACCTGCGCTGTCGTCCCGCATGGCCACCACCTCCACCCCGAGCGTCCGCATGTGGCCCGCACCCCGCTATCCCCACGTTGGACACCGCCGCGTCGTCGTCGTCAGTGCATCCCCATCGCACCTCGCCGCCCCGTCGTCGCCGGTGCTCCCCGTCGCCCGCCTCTTCGCCTGCCTCCCCGCTGGACTACATCGCCCCTCGCCGCTGCCCGAAGGCCTCCCCATCGCCGGACCACCCGCCGTCGCTGCTCGTCGCCGCCGCCTGGAGCTCATCTGCTTCGTCTATCGCCCCTTCCTCGTCTCCCCCTCGACGGCTCCACCGAGCCACGCCGATCCCCTGCCCGCCAACGCCGGTGAGGGCCACGCCCTCCCCTTTCTCCCTTGTCTGCACGCGCACCGGCGCCGTCCTTCGTCACGCCAGCGCGTGCTCACCGCGTCTTTAGCCGCGCCCGGTGATCCCCCTGCGGCTCTCTGCACCCCGCGCGTGCCCGCAACCGCCGCGTGTAGCCGTCCCTGCCCGACTGCGCTCCGCGCCGCACCGGGCGCGTCCTGTGCTCCCCTGTCGCGGTGCACGCAAACGGGCGCCCACGCCCGCACACCTGGCACCCGCCCCGGTATGGCCTGGGCCTATGACAGCCAGGCCCCACGCCCTGGAAACAAAAAAGAAAAGAATTAAAATATAATTGATTAATTAGTGAATTAATTAGGCTTAATTAAACTAACCACCTAATTAGATTAATTAATCTGTTTAGTTAAACTAATTGAACTTAGTTATCTAATGTGTCTATGACATGGGGACCCACTGGTCAGGTTGACCAGTCAACAGTCAAACTTTGACTGCTGACTGGGCTGCTGACTCAGCCCCTTGTTCCCACCAGTCAGCCACATTGTACACCTCTGGGTACACTTAGGTGTACCCATAGCATTTAACATTTAATTTTCGAATTAAAATAATTTAGAAAATGAATTAAAACTTTAAAATTAATATAAAATAATCCGTAGTTCGGATGAGAAAACTTTGTACATGAAAGTTGCTCAGAACGACGAGACGAATCCGAATACGTAGCCCGTTCGTCCACCACACATCCCTAGCATAGCGAACATGCAACTTTCCCCCTCTGGTTCATCTGTCCGAAACCGCGAAACACCGGGGATACTTTCCCGGATGTCCCCCCCTTCGTCGGTATCACCTCCTACCGCGTTAGGGCATACCTAGCACCGCGTTTTGCCTCCTTATGTTTTGTGATGCTTTGTTTGCTCCGTATTTACTGTTTCTTCCCCCCTTCCCTTCTCCGGTAGACTACGAGACCGACGCTACTGCTGCCCAATTCGACTACGGAGTTGACGACCCCTCCTTCTTGCCAGAGCAACCAGGCAAGCCCCCCCCCTTGATCACCAGATATCGCCTATTCTTCTCTATACTGCTTGCATTAGAGTAGTGTAGCATGTTACTGATTTCGGTTAATCCTATTCTGTTGCAGAGCCTGTCATTGTTGCTACAGTTGTTACCCTTACCTGCTATCCTACTGCTTAGTATATGATGCTAGTGTTCCATCATTGACCCTACACTCTTGTCCGTCTGCCATGCTATACTACTGGGCCGTGATCACTTCGGGAGGTGATCACGGGTATATACTATATACTTTATATACATGACACATGTGGTGACTAAAGTCGGGTCGGCTCGTTGAGTACCCGCAAGTGATTCTGATGAGGGGGCTGAAAGGACAGGTGGCTCCATCCCGGTACAGGTGGGCCTGGGTTCCTGGCGGCCCCCGATTGTTACTTTATGGTGGAGCGACAGGGCAGGTTGAGACCACCTAGGAGAGAGGTGGGCCTGGCCCTGGTCGGCGTTCGCAGATACTTAACACGCTTAACGAGATCTTGGTATTTGATCTGAGTCTGGCCATTTGGTCTATACGCACTAACAACCTACGCGGGAACAGTTATGGGCACTCGACATCGTGGTATCAGCCGAAGCCTTCGCGACGTAAGCGACTGAGTGGCGCGCGCCGGATTGGACTGGAACGCCTACTAGGCTAGGTCTGCTTTCGGCCGCGTTCGCAACGTGCAGGTGTGCAATGGGCGATGGGCCCAGACCCCTGCGCCATAGGATTTAGACCGGCGTGCTGACCTCTCTGTTGTGCCTCGGTGGGGCTGCGACGTGTTGATCTTCCGAGGCCGGGCATGACCCAGAAAAGTGTGTCCGGCCAAATGGGATCGAGCGTGTTGGGTTATGTGGTGCACCCCTGCAGGGAAGTTTATCTATTCGAATAGCCGTGTCCCTCGGTAAAAGGACGACCCGGAGTTGTACCTTGACCTTATGACAACTAGAATCGGATACTTAATAAAACACACCCTTCCAAGTGCCAGATATAACCCGGTGATCGCTCTCTAACAGGACGACGAGGAGGGGATCGCCGGGTAGGGTTATGCTATGCGATGCTACTTGGTGAACTTACCATCTACTCTCTTCTACATGCTGCAAGATGGAGGTGGCCAGAAGCGTAGTCTTTGACAGGATTAGCTATCCCCCTCTTATTCTGGCATTCTGCAGTTCAGTCCACTGATACGGCCCTTTACACATATACCCATGCATATGTAGTGTAGCTCCTTGCTTGCGAGTACTTTGGATGAGTACTTACGGTTGCTTTTCTCCCTCTTTTTCCCTTTCTATACCTGGTTGTCGCAACCAGATGCTGGAGTCCAAGAGCTAGAGATCCCGAGGATGATTCTACATGGAGTTCGGCTTCGAGGAGTAGTTAGGAGGTCCCAGGCAGGAGGCCTTGCCTTTTCGATCGTTGCTACTTTTGTGCTAGCCTTCTTAAGGCAAACTTGTTTAACTTATGTCTGTACTCAGATATTGTTGCTTCCGCTGACTCGTCTATGATCGAGCACTTGTATTTGATCCCTCGAGGCCCCTGGCTTGTATTATGATGCTTGTATGACTTATTTATGTTTTAGAGTTGTGTTGTGATATCTTCCCGTGAGTCCCTGATCTTGATCGTACACGTTTGCGTGCATGATTAGTGTACGGTCAAATCGGGGCGTCACAAGTTGGTATCAGAGCCGACTGCCTGTAGGAATCCCCCTTCCAAACTCCTTGGCCGAAGTCGAGTCTAGCCTTTACAAAACTTTTACTAACATGGTTGTGTGGCTTACGGGCCCACATCGCCATTGGGTGGTATTAGGATCTTTTATTCCTCGTCTATACTCTGGGATTCTAACTCTCCTCTATTCGGGTTAAATGATTTTCTAAAATCTAACTTTAGGTTCTCGAAAATACTTTTTCCCGGAGAGCCCCTCACTTCAGATGATCGCCTGTTGCATTAGAAGATTCCGAAGTTACTGTACGATGTTCTCTCAAATTTTTGTGACATCGCATTTGCGATTTCCTTCCACCGTCAACCCCTATGAAAACTGCATACACCTGCCATTCATACAATCATTCCCCGTTGATCTTGTTATTACAAGATGTCCCGAAATACTCTCTGTTGTCTCGAGAATCCTTTGAGCTTACTGCCTTGCAGTTCTTTACCACATGAATACCCCTACGAATAAATCCTCGCACTTGTCGAGTATCCGCTCATCCCCAGTTGATCATGTGTTTCACAAAAGTTTTCGAAATACCATTCGATCTTCCGAAAATCCTCAGGAGCCTTTTGCTCTTGAAATTCTTGCTTACTTGCATTATGATTAATCTTAAGTCTCGTAATCTTATTGGCATCTCTTGTCATTATCATTTTGAGTCCGTTGATTCAATCTGTTGCGAATGCTCGCAATCCTCAATCAGAGCCTAGAATTCATCCTTCCGGCTCAGACGTCATTTGAAATGTGAGCTGGTTCTCGCCAATCAAATTGTCGTCGATTTTGCCCCTATGTCTATTGAACTTATCCATCCTTGATCAGAGCGTCTGTTTCTGATCCTTCGCTTTGTAAATCATAATTCCTTTGCAATTGAGCTCTAAGTTACTTAGTTGTTTCTATAATCCAAGGTATTTGCATTAATTCTACCTCTGGTTGTGTGCCGATACTCACATAAGATCCTTTATGGACCATCAGAACCTTGTTGGATTTTATCCAACAACGTCCTTCATATTCAATCACTTTGGAAGTTCTTTCCCTGATACATAATGCCTTTAGTAAATTGTATCCTCTCGTTTTGTCGCCCATGCTCTACTATCGAGCTTGAGTTATTTACCCCTGAAGCTTGTGGTATATGTTTCCACGATGCCCCGATGGGTTGAACCTATGCCTTTCATAGTATGTGTGAACTCGAAAGTTTTCATGAGTCATACTCTTCTGGTATTTTGCCAGATAAAATTTTTCAACACTGCAACTTCATCAAACGCGAGAAGTGAATGAAAGAGTATGCATTGGAGAAGTGGGAGTCGACCTTGAACTTTGTGTTCATGCCCATGGACACGATGTAGATCCTATCATAGAAGCTTCTTGTAATAATAACTATTTCCTTGATATGATATCGTCTAGTATCTGTGTATTGATCTTTTTGCAATCGTGGTTCCGACCATGTTCTCCTTTAAATACCATTTCTCGTGCAAGTTTAAGCACTTGTCCTCTGCAGAGCAATACCCCCGTCCAACCTCTACTTTGGTCTGTCGTCGAGTATTACCCCCCTGGTATCTCGAGAATGCCAAGGAACTACTTAACTTCTTATGAGTTCTTCATCTAATATTCTTGCCGATTCCATTTTTCCAACGGGTTCTGAGTTGTTAGAACCCCTCAAGGACACCGATAAGTGAATCAATTCCGCACTCCGATTCAATAACTCTAAGTAATTTTTGTTGCTTACGAGTTTAATAATCCTTCAAGTCATTCCTAGCCTCCTCGACTATGTCATTATCGTGCCGATTTTAACTGTGCTACCTGGACCTTCCCAGCGCACAAATTTCGACAGTGAGCTAATCTTGCGTCGATCTTCCTCGTCATATCACTTCTCCTTGAACAACAAACTTGATTTCGAGTTTGTGTCCTACCCGTGGTTCCAACAACCTGTCACTTTCATCATTCCTTTCACTTGATGTCATCGTCGATCAATTACATCTTCTTGAAACCCTCTCGACAAATTTGTCGTGATCATTGTCAACAATTTGACTTCTTCCAAGTTGTGTGTCGAAATTCAGGATGAGAAATACCATCCTTGACCCTCGATGAATTGTGTTATCATCGACAACATTCTTGCCTCCCCCCAACACAAACTTGTTCATATTTTGTGTTGTATCTTGATTTCCCTACTATCCAACTTATGTTATGTTCTACCGTGGAGTATTACCATCTATGATGTCAAGAATGTCGTGGGCATTACTCCACCTCTTAAGAATTCTTGGTACAGTGATACTTCTCACCATCACCATTCTTTCTTGGTCCCCGTGTTGTTTCTAAACGAAATACCAACAAATGGTCTGTGATGTGTAAATTCTAAACTTCTAGCAACCCTATTGCTTTGAAGTTATTGGTCTATAGTTTCATTCTACGTCTATGGCTTAATGAATCATCATTCGAACATTGATCGTGCTACCTAGCCCATATTTCGGGTGCACATTTCAACCAATGTTTAACTGTGTATGTTTTCCTCGAGCATACATCATTAAGTCATTCGATCTAGCTAATGTTATCTCCTTGTTCACATAGTTGTGGAAATCCATCTTTTGGAAACCTCAATGGATTGTCGCTGAGTCAATCAGTCACCTCCTCACCTCTCCTTGATTTAATGATGAACCCTTGTTCGGAACTCGCTTCCATAGTTCATCTCCCAAGAATCTACAATGTCATCTTGTCAATTTGTATTACACCTTTTCCTCCCAGGCATCCTAAGTCTGAGGTATTTTGACACCGATCAGATCTGAATCTCGGTCAGATATGATGGTTGGAACATATTTCCAAGAGTTATAACAATGGTCTTTATGTGACCCTGTAAGGTGATGTCATGCCTAGCACACCTGGCCGGAGGACCTATTGTTATAGTTTCCTTTTAGCAAGCCTAGCGATTCTTCCATGAGGAAATTGTAAGCCTTATTCCACAAGTTACTCCTGATGGATCCTTTGTGTTTCCGAAGTCTGACCTTTGCTTGAAGTCCATGTCGATGCTATCTCGAAGCATGTTTGTGATACTCCGATTTTCAACAAGAACATTTGGAGCCCAATGCTAAATGTTTCCTGCTCAATTATCCAAACACCGCTGTATGGGTAATGTCTTGAAATTTATCTCCGCTTACCCAAAGAGTTTTCTACATTATATCCTGTCATGGATATCTTGCTTGGCTTGTCCTTGGGAAGGATATATCCCTGAAATATGTGCTTAAACACATTTTCCTTTCCATTGTTCTGTTTACTCTGATAAACAAATTTTCCTTTCCATTGTTTGGTTTAACCTTTCTTGTGATCTATATGATCTAAGCATTAATATTCCCTGATTATGTAAACACCTCGGTGTATAATTCTGTCAGTAAGACCCTGATACTTTTGTTGATGACATTCCGGTAACCGCCGATGGACGAGAACTTTGCCTACTGTTCCGCCTCGTTTCAACGAGCAGGAAAATGGTTCTCTTCGTCCCTTGCCTTTGGTACCGACATTGTTGCCGACATAACTGATTGGTTACCCTCTGACAGGTCTTGCTATCATGACCGTGCGAGATGTCACCGCTCCTTCTACTTTTAACCCACATGGTGGGCCCATAACCCACAGTTCCACAGGATCGAAACCTGACTCTCCTGTACATCCCTGTTTCGAAGTTATCCCTTGCGCTTCGTTTCGTATGTAATTTGCGAGCCACCTTCCTAGTGATCAATTCTGGTATCGGACACAATACTTATTCCCGTTGCTCTGAACCCCTTTCACACTCTGTTTCAGGAAATGAATGATTGCCTAACCGCTTGAAACTTCTTATTGCACTATCTTACTTTGCTCTCGATGTGTTTCATTTGTTCAACTCGAGAGATACTCATAGGTCCATTCTTCTGGAATACCCACCCTTTATTCTTTCGTAAGTATGATGGAGTTTTCGAAGGAAGGATGCCGACTTCATCATGATGAAATGAAGTAGAGAAATGGAGACATCAACATAATGGATCGACCTCTTCGAAGAGAGCAACCAAGACCGTGAAGACACGATAGAATTTCGTAGCCAAATCTTCCCCCCTTACTCTACCTCTTAAATCTCGGGACGAGATTTCTTGTAGTGGAGGAGAATTGTGACGCCCGGATAATTAGACTACAGTAATTCCCTACTAATGATGCCATGTCACCTCAGTTACTGTTGATAATCTCGCGTTAGTTCGAAACCAGTTTGTATTCAAATTCAAAATCAAGCAAACAATAAAAGTTTTCAAATGTCAAAACTAAAATGTTCTAAAAGTGACAAATAAATCATATGTAATATTAGTGGAGGAACCAAGTCTTTATAAAATGTTTAAATGCACCAAACTAATTAAATCAGTAGCTAAAACCATTAATTAAATGCCTTTTGTATTTTGTAAAATATTAAACTATATTATTTTGGGATGAAACTTTTTGTGGTTGTGACATAATTTGTAACAACAATTTAGGTGCCACTTTGGTATTTTATTGAAACTAAAATAAATTGGAAGTTAAAAGAAATCAGAAAATAAAATAAATAAAAAAGATAAAGATAAAACAAAAAAACAAAAGGACCCCCCCTCACTGGGCTACGGCCCAGCAGGCCACCAGGCCGTCTGGCTGGCCCAACTGGCCACTCACTCCCCCCATAACCCCCCGCTAGCCTGGAACCCTAACCAACACCCCACTCCCCCTCGGTCCACTCCTCCCTCTCCCCCCGATCTGGATCGGGGGTAACCGGCCCCGACGCCGCCACCCGTCGCCCCCATCGCTACGCCGCCGACTGCTGCCATGCTCCGCGCGCCCACCTGCGCTGTCGTCCCGCACGGCCACCACCTCCACCCCGAGTGTCCGCATGTGGCCCGCACCCAGCTATCCCCACGTTGGACACCGCCGCGTTGTCGTCGTCGTCAGTGAATCCCCGTCGCACCTCGCCGCCCCGTCGTCGCCGGTGCTCCCCGTCGCCCGCCTCTTCGTCTGCCTCCCCGCTGGACTACATCGCCCCTCGCCGCTGCCCGAAGGCCTCCCCATCACCGGACCACCCGCCGTCGCTGCTCGTCGCCGCCGCCTGGAGCTCATCTGCCTCGTCTATCGCTCCTTCCTCGTCTCCCCCTCGACGGCTCCACCGAGCCACGCCGATCCCCTGCCCGCCAACGCCGGTGAGGGCCATGCCCTCCCCTTTCTCCCCTGTATGCACGCGCACCGGCGCCGTCCTTCGTCACGCCAGCGCGTGCTCACCGCATCTTTAGCCGCGCCCGGTGATCCCCCTGCGGCTCTCTGCACCCCGCGCGTGCCCGCAACCGCCGCGTGTGGCCGTCCCTGCTCGACTGCGCTCCGCACCGCACCGGGCGCGTCCTGTGCTCCCCTGCCGCGGTGCACGCAAACGGGCGCCCACGCCCGCACGCCCGGCACCCGCCCCGGTTTGGCCTGGGCCTATGACAGCCAGGCCGCACGCCTTGGAAAACAAAAAGAAAAGAATTAAAATATAATTGATTAATTAGTGAATTAATTAGGCTTAATTAAACTAACCACCTAATTAGATTAATTAATCTATTTAGTTAAACTAATTGAACTTAGTTATCTAATGTGTCTATGACATGGGGACCCACTGGTCAGGTTGACCAGTCAACAGTCAAACTTTGACTGCTGACTCAGCCCCTTGTTCCCACCAGTCAGCCACATTGTACACCTCTGGGTACACTTAGGTGTACCCATAGAATTTAACATTTAATTTTCGAATTAAAATAATTTAGAAAATGAATTAAAACTTTAAAAATTAATATAAAATAATCCGTAGTTCGGATGAGAAAACTTTGTGCATGAAAGTTGCTCAGAACGACGAGACGAATCCGAATACGTAGCCCGTTCGTCCACCACACATCCCTAGCATAGCGAACATGCAACTTTCCCCCTCTGGTTCATCTGTCCGAAACCGCGAAACACCGGGGATACTTTCCCGAATGTTTTCCCCCTTCGTCGGTATCACCTCCTACCGCGTTAGGGCTTACCTAGCACCGCGTTTTGCCTCCTTATGTTTTGTGATGCTTTGTTTGCTCCGTATTTACTGTTTCTTCCCCCCTCTCATTCTCCGGTAGACTACGAGATCGATGCTGCTGCTGCCCAGTTCGACTACGGAGTTGACGACCCCTCCTTCTTGCCAGAGCAACCAGGCAAGCCCCCCCTTGATCACCAGATATCGCCTATTCTTCTCTATACTGCTTGCATTAGAGTAGTGTAGCATGTTACTGATTTCGGTTAATCCTATTCTGTTGCAGAGCCTGTCATTGTTGCTACAGTTGTTACCCTTACCTGCTATCCTACTGCTTAGTATATGATGCTAGTGTTCCATCAGTGGCCCTACACTCTTGTCCATGCTATACTACTGGGCCGTGATCACTTCGGGAGGTGATCACGGGTATATACTATATATACTTTATATACATGACACATGTGGTGACTAAAGTCGGGTCGGCTCGTTGAGTACCCGCAAGTGATTCTGATGAGGGGGCTGAAAGGACAGGTGGCTCCATCCCGGTAGAGGTGGGCCTGGGTTCCTGACGGCCCCCGACTGTTACTTTATGGCGGAGCGACATGGCAGGTTGAGACCACCTAGGAGAGAGGTGGGCCTGGCCCTGGTCGGCGTTCGCGGATACTTAACACGCTTAACGAGATCTTCGTATTTGATCTGAGTCTGGCCCTTTGGTCTGTACGCACTAACCAACTACGCGGGAACAGTTATGGGCACTCGACGTCGTGGTATCAGCCGAAGCCTTCGCGACGTCAGCAACTGAGTGGGGCGCGCCGGATTGGACTGGAACACCTACTAGGCTAGGTCTGCTTTCGACCGCGTTCGCAACGTGCAGGTGTGCAATGGGCGATGGGCCCAGACCCCTGCGCCATAGGATTTAGACCGGCGTGCTGACCTCTCTGCTGTGCCTAAGTGGGGCTGCGCAGTGTTGATCTTCCGAGGCCGGGCATGACCCAGAAAAGTGTGTCCGGCCAAATGGGATCGAGCGTGTTGGGTTATGTGGTGCACCCCTGCAGGGAAGTTTATCTATTCAAATAGCCGTGTCCCTCGGTAAAAGGACGACCCGGAGTTGTACCTTGACCTTATGACAACTAGAACCGGATACTTAATAAAACACACCCTTCCAAGTGCCAGATATAACCCGGTGATCGCTCTCTAACAGGGCGACGAGGAGGGGATAGCCGGGTAGGGTTATGCTATGCGATGCTACTTGGTGAACTTACCATCTACTCTCTTCTACATGCTGCAAGATGGAGGTGGCCAGAAGCGTAGTCTTCGACAGGATTAGCTATCCCCCTCTTATTCTGGCATTCTGCAGTTCAGTCCACTGATACGGCCCTTTACACATATACCCATGCATATGTAGTGTAGCTCCTTGCTTGCGAGTACTTTGGATGAGTACTCACGGTTGCTTTTCTCCCTCTTTTTCCCTTTCTATACCTGGTTGTCACAACCAGATGCTGGAGTCCAGGAGCTAGAGATCCCGAGGATGATTCTACATGGAGTTCGGCTTCAAGGAGTAGTTAGGAGGTCCCAGGCAGGAGGCCTTGCCTTTTCGATCATTGCTACTTTTGTGCTAGCCTTCTTAAGGCAAGCTTGTTTAAGTTATGTCTGTACTCAGATATTGTTGCTTCCGCTGACTCGTCTATGATTGAGCACTTGTATTCGAGCCCTCGAGGCCCCTGGCTTGTATTATGATGCTTGTATGACTTATTTATGTTTTAGAGTTGTGTTGTGATATCTTTCCGTGAATCCCTGATCTTGATCGTACACGTTTGCATGCATGATTAGTGTACGGTCAAATCGGGGCGTCACAAGGGGTCACATCCTACAGTCAACATGTGCTCTGATACCATCTTGTAGCGACCCGACCTCAGACGGTCAAGTCTCTGTGCTGAAGTGTCATCCCTGGATTGGTATGCTGACACGCGCAGTGCTTGAGGATTTATAACAGAGGTAAATCACATGTATAAAGTAACGTAAATACTATTACCTCAATCCAAATAGCGGAAGTAACAACAAGGTTGTGGATTCCCATCAACACCAACGGCAAAGTTGAGTGTAGAAATCGTAACCCTAACGTATCACTTACTCGTCGTAAGATTCCTGCAACATGACACGTTGCAGCCACAAAGGGTCAGCACATTGAATGTACTGGCAAATTCACACCATAGAGCAATGATGAATAAAGGCTATCACTACATGCATATATGGCTGGTGGAGGCTCTATGGTTATAATGTTTTTGCGAAAAGCCAAAATTTTCCCTACTGCAAAGGAATATATTTTATTAACTACAAAGTTTGTTGAAAACATTGAGAAGGTAAATCCCCCTCTAAATCCCAATTAAAAGTAATCGTTAAAAACCCAAAAAATTAATTTAGAGTGATGAGATCAATATGATAATCCACGAACCAGATACTCAAGATGTCCATAACCGGGGACACGGCTAACCATGATTAGTTTGTACACTCTGCAGAGGTTTGCGCACTTTTCCCCACAAGACTCGATCTCCTCCATTGGATTTCTTGCACTGCATGGTGTTTGAGAAACGGATGACCGAGACACAGTCTTTCAGAAGCACTAACTCTTTACTCCGGGTGGACAGTTACACCTACTTTCCCCAACATCTATCTGCCAGCCCACCACTAGAAGTGGTCATGCAACATACTCAACTATGCTAGAGCCCATAATAGCTTGTGGCTGCACACGGAAGTTTCTAGCATGAATAATCTTATGATCCCTTTGAGACTGGGTGGCGAACCATAAGATGATGACACGGTATATCCCCGGGATCTCCTAGGACAACACTGGTATATCCCCAGGTGTCCGGGCAAGTCCACTGGTATATCCCCAGGGTGCCCCTACCAATCCACCCAGATGCGTATTAAAGTTGCCACCTTAAGTAGAACCATTAAGTTAACAATCTCACAACTGTCATGGAATACACTCAAACCCAATCCACGTCTACGAGCATATCATGGCAATATAAGCATAACGTAGTAGTAACTCCCAAGGTTTGAAACGCAGGACAATAGGTTCCTACCTCATCAACTACTTCCCAATACCCACATGTTATCAGAGCCTACTCATGCAATGTTTGAGGGTGAAATTAATGCATAAAAACTGGGTATGAAAGGGATATGATCAAAGTATGAACTTGCCTGTACTGTTGATGAAGATGACTCGCACTCATATCTCCTAATAGTTCTACTCGTCACACTCCGGTCAATCTATCGTAAGCAAGCAATAGTAACCACACATAAGCAATCACTCAAAAGAATCAAAGAAAAGATCTCGGAAAACTTCGAAAACAAGCAATTTACTCTTGCAACATAAAACAATTTCTAACAGTACCAAAATTAAGTGAATTTGGCCTTATCAGAAAGTTTAAGTCAAGAGCTTTATTTTGCAAAAAGAATCAACTCAAACGGAGCTACGAAACTCAAGTTACGATCAAAAGAAGATTCAAATTCAAATCTGTTTGAAATCAAATTTTAAACATTCAAAAATATGTTTCAGTTGATTATCTGGATAGAGGAGATCGTAACGAAGAAGTGGGCGTTGGTTTCATCTAGTTCTGACTAACGAGCAAAAAGTAGTGATACATTGAAGATCAGGGACTAATCTGTAAATAAAATATTTATGGATAGGTCCCTGGCCGAAATTAAAACAGAAAAAGAAAAATTCTAAATAACGAACGTCCGCTACCGAACGATAACGAACGAAAACCGTTCGCTAAAGAAGCTAACTAATGAACGTTCACTAAATAATCTAATCTAATAAAAATAAACCGAATCTAAACGAAAAACTGAGACTAGAAAGAAAACCGGGCGGTTTAGCAGTTTATACCGATGCCGACGGTTTCAGGGAAAAACCGGCGGCGGCGTTTAGCGGATCTGGCTCCGGCGCGTCTCCGGCGAGGCAGGCGGCGACTTGCGGCGTGGCGAACGGCACGGGGAAAGGCGACGACGCAAGCGGCAGCGGCGGCGCTGCTAGATGCGGGCGGCGACAGCGAGATGCGGCGGCGGTGCGCTGGGGCGAGCGGGGCGAAGAGAGAGAGGGGCCCCGGGCAGCGCTATTTAAGGAGGAGGGGAGGAGGAGGCAGCGGGGCTTATAAAGGGGGTCAGGGGGGCCTCGGGAGGCGTGGGGAAGGGGCGACGGCGGCGTGTCCGCCTCGGACACGGCGGCGTACGGGCACGGGACTCCGCCCGGGGTTGGTGGCGACGACGCGGATGGGCTGGGCCGCGGCCTGGCTGGGAGCTGGGCCGACCCAGTCGGCGGGAGTTTTTTTAAGAGACAGTAAAAACAAAAGAAAAACCAAATAAAATAAAAATATAATATAGGCATATTATATATCAAAATTTTCAGAAAAAGATTTTCTACAAGATGAACATTTTTATAGCATCAAATAAAATCCACAAAAATTCAAATAAAGCAAAGAGTGCTACTGCTCTAATAAAAGCCAATAAGAATCATTTTAAAAATACCAAAATGATTTCAAATTTATTTCTCTCCAATTTTCCATTGTAGGGAATCATTTTACCCTAATTTCCATATATTTTGTTTTTGGAGAAAAATAATTTGAATAAAAGCCAAATAACTCCAAATTGAAAATAATTTTCAAAGGGACTTTAAATTTGAATTATTTGAAACTCCCAACTCATATTTCATATGTTTTGAAGAAGTCATTTTATCTTCTCTCATGAAAATCATTGAGTTGCTTAAAGTTTCTGGATTTGAAATATTTCCAAGTGAATTTCAAATATTTTCAAAAACCCTTTTCGTTTATTTAAATGGAAGAAGTCATGTCATCTTCTCTCTAGGGTTTTGTATTGAAAAGAATTGAATTCAAGGAGATCATAAAAGCAAGATGAAAGTTTGGGAAAGTCCTTTTATTCCCTCTCACTTAAGTTTCAAAAAGTTTCAAATTTCACTCAATTTCACACAATCAATCGAATCTATCTATTTATTATAACATTCCAAAATTTAGAATTTTGGGATGTTACACATATGATCCACTCGAGACATGGCTACTACCTAAGTCCGAGATGTTGTGCATGATTAGGTATCAAGAGGACCCTCCTGAAGATGCACGTGAAGATGTACAAGTCCCCAAGTTCACGGACGAAGAGAACCAATGGAAGGAGTCAAGAACAGCTTCCACGTCCCGGACATCCGGCCACGACCCCGGACATCTGGCCCCTGAAGCATCGCCCACAGCAGCCGCCAAGCCGACAAGTACCTAAAGGCCCCGGACATTCGGCCCAGCCCGGAAATCCGGCCCGCAGCCCGGAAATACGGCACCCTCTATAAAGAGAGCACCGAGGCCGACCTCGCCAACCCGGACAACCGGCCCGTCACGAGCCTCCGGACATCCGCCCCATCGCCCGGATATCCGGACCCCGTCTATCCAGAGAGCGTCAAGGACAACCACGCCAGCCCGGACATCCGGCCCCCAGCTCGGACATCCGGCTCCTCCTAAAGGCCCGGACATCTGGCCCGACGCCCGGACATCCGGCCCGACTGTCTGCGCATAGTAAAGGGCCGAGGCCCATGTACCCCTTCGCCAACCTAGACTAAATATACTCCTCCTCCTCCCTCTTTCTAGGGTTAGCGTTGGGATAGCTCATTTGTGAGATAGAGCCTCGCTCATCCATACAGATCTACTCCTTGAGAGAGACCGCGGCCCCTCTTCGGAGAAGATCCACGTTCGATTCAAGGCCCCTCTTGGGTGGCTCCATCAAGACCTCCTCACGGAGAAGAACCGGTTACCTTTGTATCGTTCTTTGTTGATCGTGGATCTTGTATATCCTCTCGTGTTTCGAGGATCTTGCACATGTGTGATTGTTCTTGTTGGTTTGAGTGATTCTCTCGTGTTTCCCCTCGTGTTCTTCGTGTTCCTCGTTGGGATCCGCTCCTTTCGTGAAAGATCGGCCATATAGGGTTCCACCCTACATCATCTTGGTATCATGAGCCACGTTGATCATGATTTCGGAGCCCCCCTGTTTGTTTTCTAGCCTAGTTTTGTTGATTTTGTTCCTAATTCGAAAATTTCCCCACAAAATAGCCCAATTTTTTTTGTCATTTGTTGGTGTGATGAAGTTTTGTTGGATTTGATCCGCGGATTTCGTATGTTGCAGGTAGATCTAGCTTTTTCCCCATCTTTTCCCCAATTTCCATCCACAAAATCTCCCAAATTTTGCGTCGGATTTCACCTCTCCAGGCGGAGTTCTTCGAGTTCGTCCATGGATCCAGAGCCCGGACATCCGGCCATCCTGGACATCCGGCCCGCAAGCCCGGACATCCGGCCCTTGACAGCATCACTTCCACCGACCGCTTCGTTTTCTGCCTAACTTTCGTCAAATTTTGATCCGGTGCCCATTCCCACTTCCACAAACCATCACCAGTTCCGCAGAGCACCACCGTTTTCCACAAACACAAACACCACCACCGCTTACCCACTACCAATCCCGACAATTTTGACCCGCTTTGCTTTGAGAATTTGAGTTGCGGTTAACCGTGTCCTATTGTGTTTCGGCTATTTAGGTATGGTTCGACATCAACATCACCGCCGCTCATCTTCGCCATGGACTCGTCATCAACAACGGTAACCTCATCTTGGTATCGTGATATCATTCTACATTCTTGCCATTGCATTGATAACCACCATAGACCATTTTTGCGTACCTTACCCATCGAGACTAGCCTTTGAGTATTGCCGGCAACGTGACTTGTGCACATTAGTGATCATACTTCCCATAGCATACATACTATACCATCTTGGTGCATATCTTGGTATCATCTCTTGTGTCACAAAGTTGTTATCGCATATACTAAATTGCTATCTTGGTTCGTGAAGCATTGCATGAGAAAAGAGCTCAAACAACAAAGAGCCAAACAAGCTTTTAAGCAAAAGGGAAAGATAAGCAAAGAGCTTATAAGCAGGAACCATAGCTTCATACTACATTAAGATTGTCATACTTGATCATCTTGGATCATATCATCGGCATACCACACATATAGCATACTTGGGATAGAAGTCGTTGCATTTTTGCTTAGTAGGCTGTGCACAAGTTTTGTATCCGCTGTCGGTGTCAAAACCGGCGGATCTCGGGTAGGGGGTCCCGAACTGTGCGTCTAAGGAGGATGGTAACAGGAGGCGGGGGACACGATGTTTACCCAGGTTCGGGCCCTCTCGATGGAGGTAATACCCTACTTCCTGCTTGATCGATCTTGATGATGTGAGTATTACAAGAGTTGATCTACCACGAGATCGTAGAGGCTAAACCCTAGAAGCTAGCCTATGGTATGATTGTTGCCCTTGTCCTATGGACTAAACCCTCCGGTTTATATAGACACCGGAGGGAGCTAGGGTTACACAGAGTCGGTTACAAGGGAGGAGATCAACATATCCGTATTGCCAAGCTTTCCTTCTACGCCAAGGAGAGTCCCATCCGGACACGGGACGAAGTCTTCAATCTTGTATCTTCATAGTCCAACAGTCCGGCTAAAGTATATAGTCCGGCTGTCCGAGGACCCCCTAATCCAGGACTCCCTCAGTAGCCCCTGAACCAGGCTTCAATGACGATGAGTCCGGCGCGCAGATTGTCTTCGGCATTGCAAGGCGGGTTCTTCCTCCGAATACTCCATAGAAGATCTTGAACACAAGGATAGTGTCCGGCTCTGCAAAACAAATTCCACATGCCACCGTAGAGAGAATAATATTTCCACAAATCTAATCTGCTGACAACTTTTCATAACGTGACATCACACCACGGCCTGGTCATTATTCGAACCATTTTTCTCAACCAGCTACTGCACATATTGCGAGGCGGTTTTCTTGGCACGTCTTGTCGAAGCAGAGATCGTGTCCCCTTATCACGGGATTCTCATCAATAGGGTGTGGGTAACCCAACCGCGCCATCAATTACGGCGCTTGGGGAATAAGCGAATTTACCAGGCAAGTGGGGAGGCGTATAGTTTCTTCCGCCCTATAAAGGGACAAGGATTCCTCTTTTTCACCCACGCCTTCTTCTTCCTTGCTCATCCATTCTTGCGCACTCGAGCTCCAGCACCCAAGTTCGCATTTTCCTCTCAAACTACTCCAAGCATGTCCGGAGCAGGTGGCAAGTGGATGGTCTCCTCCGTTACGGAGGAGAACATCACAAAGCTACGGGGAGTAGGATATCTGGCTGCCAGATGCGGGGCAGATCGTCCCTACTCCCGAACCCCATGAGAGGGTGGTTTTTCTTACCCACTTCGTCTGCGGACTGGGATTTCCCCTCCACCCGTTTGTCCGCGGGCTCATGTTTTACTACGGGCTGGATTTTCATGATTTGGCCCCCAATTTCATCCTCAACATCTCGGCATTTATCGTCGTGTGTCAGGCCTTACTTTGCATCAAGCCCCACTTCGGCCTGTGGCTGAAGACCTTCAATATTAAACCGAAGGTGGTGGTCGGCCAGCAAGCGGAGTGCGGAGGCGCCATGGTGGGCAAAATGCCTAACGTCACCTGGATCGAAGGCTCCTATGTGGAGACCATAAAGGGGTGGCAATCAGGGTGGTTCTACATCACCGAGCCGCGCGACACCAACTGGGTGGCGGCCCCCAAATTTTGACCCGGAATCCCCACGCGGCTCACCTCCTGGAAAGAGAAGGGCCTATCCTGGGATTCATCGGTGGAGCTGACTGGACTCCAGAAATGCATCAGAAACATGATGAGCAAGAAAATCAAGCTCGTCAACGTGGTCCAGGTCATGCTCTTCCGCCGGATCCTCCCGTGTCAACGACGGGCATTCAATTTGTGGGAGTTCGACCCGGCCGAGCACCAGACGCTGCGAGAGCTCTTCGACATGATGCACAAGGACATCTGGAAGGTGCTATTCAAGGGCGCCGAGGTACCTCCTCCCCTTACCGAGGACCGCGGACTCAGCGCAAAGCGCCCTACCAATCCGGTAAGTCTTTTATATCTCATAAGATGTTCATTTTCCCCAGTTTAACCATGTGCGGGATCTAAGCCTCCATGCCATTTAACATGACTGGGTAGAGACAGCGGAGCAGATCGATTGTCCAGCCCCCCTGCCTGAAGATCCAGCAGATGCTCTCCTAACGGAGATGCTGGTTCCGGCGCCTTACGAGGTGCCGGTGAAGAAGGCCAAGAAGAAGGCCACGGGGACCCGGAAGGGTCTCCGGCGCAAGGTTATATCGGACTCATCGTCCAAAAACACCGAGGCGCACTCCTCCCACGAAAACGAGGGGGAGGAAGAGGAAAGTTCTCCCCCCAGCTGGGGGGACAAGAAAAGGAAGGCCGCCCCATCCGGGGAGGCCGAAGGGTCCAAGAAGGGAATGACCCTCCTCCCGGACTGCTCCACGACGGCCGCCTATAGCGACGACGAGTGGTTGCCTAGGGACAAGCCCCTGGTGAAGTCGTAAGTATCCGGATACCATAGTAATTCATGGTATGTCTTATTGTACTGCTTCTCATCACGCCGAACATGATTATGCAGTCCGTCCCGAGCCCATATCGACTTATCTTCGTCGGATGGTTCTTTGGACCCGTCGGATCTGAACAGTGATTCACTTCCGACCGCCTCCTCCCCTCGCCCTACGGACAACGTCGAGGTGTTGTCTCAAAGGGCATCGAGCCGAGGGGAGGTAGTCCTGAAGGCGCCTCAAGGCGATATTCCGGACCCTGGGCGCAAGGGGAGCAAGACTCCCATGGGCTCCGATGGCGGGGGCAGCAAATTCGGCCCCCAGCCGAATACTGCGCCGGAACCTCCAGTGGTTCCAGACTCTATCAGGCAACCCCTCGCTAAGAGGGGCAAGCCGCCTGTGCCGACGGCCTCTGTCCATCCAGAGGCATCGGACAACTTGCTGGAAGCGCTTCACGACGCTTCCATCGACGAAGAGCACCGCACTATGATGAGTGCGGTGATCGAGAAGGTTCAGTTTGCTAAAAGCGGACTGACTGAAGCCTGTGCCAGCCTCCTAACAGGCTTTCAGGTAGGTAACCAAATTATTAGAAAATGTTACAGCATAGACAGTAGCCCCTGATGCTCTGTTTGGCGTTCGCGAAGAAAGGCCGAATAGAGGATCAAATAATGACCGCAGGAGTCTAATCGGAATATGTCTATGTGCATATATGCAGACTTCACTGCTAGCCGCTCCCGCACGTACTGCGGAGGTCGCTGCGCTGAAGCAAGACCTTGAGCGGTCCAAGGAAGAGCTCGGCCTTACCAAGAGGCAGCTCGAAGAGAACAAAGGTAAGTCATACCCTGTCTGTACATTATTAAGATTTGGTTTTGGAATAATAGGATCGCCATGAATTTTGCTAGGGGCCACGACCGAAGTGGCGACCCTGCAGAAGGCGCTATTCGAGGCCGAAGACAAAGCGGCTAAGGAGCGCATTGAGCGAGAAAAGCTAGAAGCCCGGGTGGGCGAGGTGGAGCAAGAGCTCCGGGCTCTCGCCAAAAAACACGAGTCCTTGGAGCTTGACTCTAAGACGCGAGAGTCCGAGCTTGCAAAGGCCCTCGAAAGCGCACAAAACGCCAAGGCCGAAGCCCAAAAGGCCCTCCAGGAAATTGAGGCGGTTAAGAAGATAGCAGCGGGTAAGGCATTCATTATGCAAAGCAAGAATGTGAAGGAAACTTTCCTTTTACTTACCCGAGTTCGGAGCTCTCCAGGAGCGTTCGCAGATCTTCCCCGCAGTGTGTCGGATGCCGCGGAGTTCTACAGGGCTGAGGAGGGGAGCTCGACGGAGAAGTTGTTCTAGTCTCAGTATACTGGGACCAAACACCCAATGCCCTTGAGCGACCAGCTGAAGCAACTGGTCGAGCTCCACAAGGCGTCCGAACAGGCCATGAGGGGTCTTATAGTCCGGATGTGGCCTGGCGAGCCCCTGCCTGATAGCTACTTCGGTCTGGTGAGGCGGCTTGTGAATGCCTGCCCATGGCTCGAAGTCATAAAGTGGTCCGTCTGCATCGAGGGTGCGCGCAGGGCTTTTGCCCGGGCGAATGTGCACTGGGCGAAGCTGGACGCCGTAAAGCTGGTGAAGGAGGGGCCGTCGGAAGCCAAGGAGCATCGCCACCCCGAAATGTATTATGACAGTGTCCTGAAGGGTTCCCGCCTTGTGGCGGAGGAATGTGCTAAGGATGTAATATTCGAATGAATGTACTCATGTGATCCTGTAATGTGAAACGAGTTCATTTGTGCTATGCAACGCTTGCTAATTTAAAATATTACCTTCTGTGCGGCCGTTTATGAAGTCTGAGGGTTGGCCAGTCGTCGGCTTCTGCCCCCATGTAACTAGTACTGGGGTGTTCGGGATAAACCTGAGCACTCTTTATCCCAATTTTGGGTCCTTCGAAGGAGGTGTTCAGCACAGCGAACCGGGAAATTGGACTATAAAGCTTTATCACCCACACTTAGCCATAGAAGTCTACAATTTTAAATTTTGGCGAAGCCCCTAGTATTCGAAAGGCCGAATTTGGGGCGCTATATACGCCTAGGTCGGGCAAGGCCGACTCCTCGCCCGAAGCGGAAAAAGTCTTTAAGGACTTGAGACCTCTCGAACAGCGACCAGCTCTCGCCTCATCATGACAGTCAGTTTTCGGCTTTCTCTACTGAGGTGCTCGTCCGGAAGAACCGGGACACAATCGCAGTAGTTCTCCCAGCGCTACCTTAGCCGATTTTGCGGAACGTAAGGTACCAAAACATGGGAGCCGGGCAAACCCAACTATTGACCCAAGACATGATTCGGAGCTGATGCATATAATGCTATAAGTTCGGGGTGCCGCACTGTCGAAAGTGTTCGGACTTCTCACGCCATGTTATGGGGTATACTGAAGCCCCTGGCGTACTAGTCGTACCAGAATGTACGGGTGTGATCTGTCGTAAATAAGCAGACAAGAGGAAAAAGGGAAAGGGTGATGCAATAATAGGCTAACGCTATGCATTGTTATTAGATGGTACGCCGAAGCGTACGGATACAAGGTGTGCAATAAGCAAAAAATAGGACTATTTGACATGTCCTATCCAAGGGCAAGCTGCGTATGGGTATTTAAAACAGGCATTTCGATCGTTATCAGAGACCACCTGGGGATTCCCTTGTACGTCAGAGCTTCTTGCTTCCTTGGTATTTCCTTCCCGTAGTGCGTCGAGCGATCAGGCTGCCGAAAAGGGCTTCCAGAGAGTAAGGTCCTAAAAGAGAAAATGATGAAGGTATGCAGCTCCTGGGGCGGTTGAGCCGCATTGTGGGAGGTGCCGTAGTGGTGCCTCCGCCTATGCCCATGGTATCTTGAGTGCGTAGTTATGTACGCGTGGCACGAATTTCGCCACTTGACTGGGACTAGGATGGAGGCCGAATTGCTAGTCGAGCTCAAAACGTGCCTGTCGATCCACCTGCGGGGTATGCCGGACTAGCTTGAAGGTGTCCGGGGTCTTTTTCGCCGAATTGGCGGTTTGCCTAATAAGGCTGCTTTGCGCTTCTGCTGCGAGGGCCGCAGTGTGCTCCTCCGTGCGGAGCGAGCGCTCTGTATTTCCATTGACTGTTATTACCCCACAAGGTCCTGGCATTTTGAGCTTGAGGTATGCATAATGCGGTACTGCATGGAATCTTGCAAATGCGGTTCGCCCGAGTAGTGCGTGATAGCCACTGCGGAACGGGACGGTATCGAAGATTAACTCTTCGCTTCGGAAGTTCTCCGGAGATCCGAAGACCACTTCCAGTGTGATTGAGCCCGTGCAATGGGCCTCTACACCTGGGATGACGCCTTTAAAGGTGGTTTTAGTGGGTTTGATCCTCGAGGGGTCTATACCCATTTTGCGCACTGTATCCTGATAGAGCAGGTTCAGGCTGCTGCCGCCGTCCATAAGGACTCGAGTGAGGTGAAATCCGTCAATGATGGGGTCGAGGACCAATGCGGCAGATCCGCCATGACGGATACTAGTGGGGTGGTCCCTGCGATCGAAGGTGATCGGACAAGAGGACCATGGGTTGCATGCTTCAATCCCCTCTTGGGAATGTGGGTTGCGTATATCATGTTCACCGTTTTCACTTGTGGAGGGAACCTCTTCTGTCCTCCCGTGTTCGGCGGCCGGGGCTCCTCCTCGTCGTCGCTATGCAGCCCCTTGTCCTTGTTTTCGGCAATTCAACTTGCCGGCCTGCTTGAACACCCAGCATTCTCTGTTGGTGTGATTGGCTGGCTTATCGGGGGTGCCGTGAATTTGACACGAGCGATCGAGTATGCAGTCCAAACTGGACGGGCCCGGAGTACTTCTTTTGAATGGCTTTTTCCATTGACCGGGTTTAGAGCCACTGAATCCGGCATTGACTGCCGTGTCTTCGGCGTTATCGCCGTTGTTGCGGCGCTTGTGTCTGTTACGACATGGTCTGCCGTTAGTGTCTTTGGTATCTGAAGTGCCAGGATTCCTTGATGTGTTGTTGCTGCGAGCCAGCCAGCTATCCTCGCCCGCGCAAAAGCGGGTCATGAGTGTCGTGAGGGCTGCCATAGACTTCGGCTTCTCCTGGCCAAGGTGCCGGGCGAGCCACTCGTCACAGATGTTATGCTTAAATGCTGCTAAGGCTTCTGCATCCGGACAATCGACAATTTGGTTTTTCTTAGTTAGGAACCTGGTCCAGAATTTCCTGGCCGATTCCCCTGGCTACTGAATTATATGGCTCAAGTCATCAGCATCTAGTGGCCGCACATAAGTGCCCTGGAAGTTGTCAAGGAATGCATCTTCCAAATCCTCCCAACTGCCAATGGAGTCTGCTGGCAAGCTATTCAGCCAATGCCGAGCTGGTCCTTTGAGTTTTAGTGGGAGGTACTTGATGGCATGTAGATCATCACCGCGAGCCATGTGCATGTGGAGGAGGAAATCCTCGATCCATACTGCGGGATCTGTTGTACCGTCATATGATTCAATGTTTACGGGTTTAAAACCCTCTGGGAATTCGTGATCCATTACTTCATCAGTGAAGCATAGGGGGTGTGCGGCGCCTCTGTGCCGGGCTATATCACGACGCAGTTCGTACGAGTCTTATCTGTTGTATTCAGCCCAGCCGGATTTGCTTTTAGTATATCCGGCGTGACGGTCATCATCCCGCGTTGGGGCGCGCCCCCGTGATCCGTAGATCGATCTTGCATGTTTTGCTTTGCTTTCCAATACGTCTCGTAGGTCCCGCGTGTTGCCCCGGGCCTTGGTATTTTTGTTTGAGTGGCGGTGGGGTGCAGGCTGGACTTCGGGCTGATATGCCTCTCTGTCTCGGCCACGGGGTGGCCGATCAGCCGCATCATACGCTGGAGATGTAGGTTTCAATGCTTCCTCCTCGAGTTGGGATAGCAACCTGCGCTTTGGGTAACTCTTGGTTGGGCGTTCGAGTTCGTATTCCTCGGCCGCAAGGACTTCAGTCCATCTGTCCGCTAGCAGATCCTGATCAGCTCGAAGCTGTTGTTGCTTTTTCTTTAGGCTGTTTGCTGTGGCTATAAGCCGGTGCTTGAAGCGCTCCTGTTCGACGGGATCCTCAGGCACGATAAATTCTTCGTCGCCGAGGCTCACCTCGTCTTCGGAGAGAGGCATATAATTGTCATCCTGTGATTCTCCGTCTGTTGCCTGTTCCGGAGGGCTAGCTTGTTCATCCTCCCGCACTAGGTCTGGCTGGAGGGGATTGTCATCGTCTTCGGCACTATCCGGAGCGTTATTGTCTCTTGTGCCGGTATCACTACTTTTTCTATGGTGGGACTTAGAGCGGCGCCGCTGACGTCGGTGCTTGGATTGCTTCTTGGAGGGATTATCCTCCGCTGTCTTATCGCCATTGCCTTCTTTGGGGGTGTCCACCATGTATATGTCGTATGATGAGGTGGCAGTCCAGCGCCCTGTGGGCGGTGGTTCTTGTTCGTCTCCTGCATCGTCGTCCATACCGTCGATGTCTTCGGAGCCGAAGTCGAGCATGTCGGTTAAGTCGTCGACAGTGGCTACTAAGTGGGTGGTGGGCGGGGAGCGAATTTCTTTGTCGTCCGCATCCCAATCTAGCCGGACATAGTTCGGCCAAGGATCTCCTGACAAGGAGAGAGACCTTAATGAATTTAGCACATCGCCAAAAGGCGAGTGCTGAAAGATATCCGCAGAGGTAAACTCCATGATCGGTGCCCAATCGGATTCGATAGGCACGGACGCAAGCGGCTCGGAGCCCGTGGCCGGGGACGAATCCAATGGTTCGGCAACACGGCTCTCGCAGGAGGTGAAGTCAGTATTCGGCTCTATCGCCACTGAGCATGCGGCCTCCGTGGCGGGGTCTATCCTCCCGTCCTTAGATGGTGCAATTTGTTCCGGATTGAGGGCCAGAGTAGTTGCAGGTGTGATCTCCCGTACGCTGTCCGATGGCAGAGTTAAGTCATGCTCGTCGTGATTGTGCGGCGCACCTGACATGGGCTCAAATCCGTCGAAGATCAAGTCTCCGCGGATGTCGGCAGTATAGTTCAAGTTTCCAAACCTGACCTGACGGCCGGGGGCATATCTATCGATCTGCTCCAGATGGCCAAGCCAGTTGGCCCGCAGTACGAAGCCGCCGAATACGAAGATCTGTCCGGGGAGGAAAACCTCACCCTGGATCGCATCGTTTCCGATGATCGAAGGAGCCATCAAGCCTTACGGTGACGGCACAGTGGAACTCTCAATGAAAGCACCAATGTCGGTGTCAAAACCGGCGGATCACGGGTAGGGGGTCCCGAACTGTGCGTCTAAGGCGCATGGTAACCGGAAGCGGGGGACACGATGTTTACCCAGGTTCGGGCCCTCTCGATGGAGGTAATACCCTACTTCCTGCTTGATTGATCTTGATGATGTGAGTATTACAAGATTTGATCTACCACGAGATCGTAGAGGCTAAACCCTAGAAGCTAGCCTATGATATGATTGTTGTCCTTGTCCTACGGACTAAACCCTCCGGTTTATATAGACATCGGAGGGAGCTAGGGTTACACAGAGTCGGTTACAAGGGAGGAGATCTACATATCCGTATTGCCAAGCTTGCCTTCTACGCCAAGGAGAGTCCCATCCGGACACGGGACGAAGTCTTCAATCTTGTATCTTCATAGTCCAACAGTCCGGCTGTCCGAGGACCCCCTAATCCAGGACTCCCTCATCTGCCTATTGTGCAATCGTGCTAGCGTCTCTCTAGTGTTGTGCAACAAGAGCATTTTCGTGGATTCCACATTTTGGCTCATTCCTTGGTTGCACGACCCCACTTATCTATTTGCGTGTGTGTTTCCATGTACCTTATCTTGCTATTGGTCTACTTGTTGCATTTGCAAATTTGCGAATGTTTTCCAACATTATTGAGTCTCACTAACAATTGCATCAAATTTTGTGCCACCATCCTAACCAAGCTCCACCATAAGCTTTTACTTGTGTAGGTGTGAGAAACCGACAAGAATTGGTACCAATTGTGCTATTTCCTTGTTACACATTGGAGTGATCATTGATCCATCTTCAACATCGGTCAAGGTACATTTGGTATAAGTTCTTCTCTTTCTCCCACTCACATATTTTGTTTGGAATGATGGATAGGCCAAGTACTTCTACCAACCCACTCTTCCTTGAGCAAGAGGACGACCCGAACAACTACGTCACCAAGCTACACCTCTTTGGTACACAACGAGCTTTGCATCAAGAGCAACAAGCAATGAGCGACCGCATCGACAATCTCGCCACCGACTTGCGACTCTCCGAGCAACGTACAAGAGACTACTTCGACAACAAGCTCGACAAACACAAACAAGAGAATGGCGCAAGAATGGACGAGATTCGTGCCTTGTTGGTCAACCGATCTTCTACCACTTCGTCCTACTCAAGACGGAGCCGCTCGAGTTGACACTCCGACGACACTATCTCCGGCTCAAGTACTCAGACATCGAACACTCTTCGTCGTGCCGCGCGTTAAGATCATCACGCAAACTGCAATCCTCTACACGACAACGACTCTCAAGAGCAAGCTTGTGCGCAAGAACATCAACATCGTCAAAATCAAGCTACTTTCATGAAAACACAAGAACGAGAACGTCTACGCCAACAACAAGAGGAAGAGTGTGCGCGACAACACCAAGATGCACAAGATGCCGAGGCACAATGTCAAGAACAACAACTGTGAGAAGCTCAAGCGCTTGAGGTGCAACGTGCCCTTCGAGATTCAAGTCGAGCCATAGCCACGCGCAACCGACAAGCTCGTGAGCAACAAGAAGTGCTTCGTGATGAAGTTCAAGAACGACTATATCAAGCTCGCGTGCATCGTGAACTTCGTCAAGCTCCTCCCCAAGCTCGCCAAGAACATCAAGTTCAACAAGAGAAAGACGACAATGGAAATCCTCCAAGACAAGAGCAACTTGAGGGAGACAATCCTCCTCGTCAAGGACGTCATCATCCCCGACCCCAACACAATGAAGAGCAACGATATAGCAAGCTAAAGTTCACCATGCCCAAGTTTTCTGGAAGCAATGATCCCGAAAGAGTACCTTTCATGGGCATTGAAGGTTGACAAAATCTTCCGCTTGCACAACTATGAAGAAGAGAAGAAGATCGTTATGGCATCCCTTAAGTTCCAAGACTACGTCCTCATTTGGTGGGAACAAGTCATTGAGCGCTGAGCGGCAAAAGGTGAACCACCCATCACAACTTGGGCGCAAATGAAGGATGTCATGAGAGCACGTTTCGTGCCAACCTACTACAACCGTGACCTCTTCAAGAAACTCCAACTACTCAAGCAAGGAACCAAGAGCGTTGAAGAGTACTACAAGGAAATGGAGATTTCCATGATACGAGCCAATGTCACGGAAGATGATGAGCAAACTATGGCACGTTTCTTGAATGGACTCAATCATCCTATCAAGAAGATCGCCGACTTCCAACCATACTCGAACCTCATCGAGCTAGTGCATCAAGCTACCAAAGCAGAACGCCAAGTGCAAGATGACTTCAAGTACGCAAAGTTCTCATCCAAGTCCTATGGCTTCTCCAACAATCAAGCTCCAACGACTCCAACACCGTCTACCTCAACCAAGCCATCTACAAGCAACGGCGACAAGTCTAGTTACAAGAAAACTTCGACAACCTAAAGTCGTCCTCCTACTTCAAGCCGAAAGCTTCATCATCATCTACCCCAACCGATGAGACTATAAAGACAAGTTCCTTCAAATGCTTCACATGCGGCGGCCGAGGCCACAAGTCCTTTGAGTGTACAAACAAGCACACCATGATCCTCAACGAGGACGGAACATATGACTCCATGAGTGAAGGAGAAATGGAAGCCCTTGACCAAGTGGCCATGCACCGACAAGTGAACGACGATGACGATGATCAAGTCTTTTGTGGCGAATATTTGAGCCCCGCTCTCGTTGTCTCCAAGGTCTTGACTCTTCAACATCAACAAGAAGAAGACCAATGATGCCATATCTTCCACACCAAGGCCGGCATCAATGGAAGGTCCGTCAAGGTCATCATCGATGGAGGGAGTTGCCATAACCTAGCAAGTGACGAACTATGCTCCAAGCTCCAATTGGTCAAGATGAAGCACCCGCACCCCTACAAGGTTCAATGGCTAAGCGACTCCGGTACTATGCAAGTCGAGCATAGGGTACAAGTTTCTTTCAAGATCGGAGCTTACGAAGACACTTTGGAGTGTGATGTCATTCCGATGACCGTTTGCCACCTCCTTCTTGGACGGCCATGGAAATTTGACTGAGGTGTCATCCACAACGGGAGTACAAACCACTATAGCTTCAAGATGAAAGGAAAGGAGTATGTGCTACGACCTATGTCTCCAAGCCAAGTGATCGCCGACAAGCAAGCCACCCATCATGGATAGAATAGTGAGAGAGCGAACCACCAAAAAGAGAGTGAGCGCCACAAGCCCAAATTGAGTGCCTCCACGATGAACGATAAGAAGAACTTAGTCCTCTTTGCGACCAAACGTGAGATGAGAGAAGTGTGTGAGAACCCATCAAGTGTCATGCACTACATCCTATTGTGCAAAGACGAGGCACCAAAAACTAACAACTCTCACAATCTACCTTTAGTGTTATCTTCTCTATTGCAGGAATTCCAAGACGTTTTCCCTGATGAGCTACCTCCGGGACTACCTCCACTACGACGCATCGAGCACCGCATCAACCTCATCCCCGGAGCACCACTTCCAAACAAGGCTCCCTACCGCGTCAACCCCGAAGAAACCAAAGAAATACAAAGGCAAGTAAAACATCTCATAGACCATGGACATGTGCGTGAAAGTTTGAGTCCTTGTGCCGTACCGGTCATTCTTGTGCCAAAAAGAGACGGTAGCTTCCGCATGTGTTCCGATTGTAGACCTATCAATGCTATCACCGTTCGCTATGGGTTCCCCATTCCACGCCTTGATGATATGCTAGATGAACTTAGCGGTGACACTACTTTTTCCAAAAATTGATCTCAAAAGTGGTTACTATCAAATACGAATACAAAGTGTCGGTGTGGAACGACACCTATGGGATCACAAGAATCCCTACTACGGTTGCCGGGGCGCAGGGTTGCGAGAAGAGCAGGATTAGTAATCAGCACAAGGATCGTTTACCCAGGTTCGGGCCGCGAGGATGCGTAAAACCCTAGTCCTGCTTTGGTGGGTGTATTTCAGAGAGTTCTTGAGCTCTCGAACTAGCTACGGTGGGGTGCGCGGTCCCAAAGAGCCGAATCCCCCTCCAGTATGCCATGGGCCTCCTTTTATAGTCGAAAGGGGCTGCCACAGTGGCATACAGGAGGTGGAAAGGCGTACAGTATTGCGAGCTTATCACTCGTATTACAGGACAAGACGCATTTAATGCGATGCTGAGGTGTCCCCTAGCTTTATCGGGGACAGGGGCGAGGCCCGTCCCGTCCGTCGCCGCTCCTCCTCGCTTCGACATGCGCCCCAGCCAGTGATGCATGCGGCGCCATGTAGGCAGGCAGGCAGCTGAGGTGGCGGTGGTGGAGCCTCCACGAAGATCTGCATGCCGCCACACACGCGCTTGACGAGTTGGCCCGGGAGCTGCATGTTGCCACGCAAGTGCCTGCTCAACTGGTTGAGCTGGCAGCTGCATGCGAACGGCGGTGGAAACGTGGTTGGTGCGGGCCTGGCAGTGGCCCTGCTGGCGTCCTCGGTGAGGGCCTTGCCGGGTGGCCCGGCAAGGGTCTTGCCGTGGCGCGCTGTCGTCCCTGGCAAGGACCTTGCCGGGGATCTTGTGGCCTTCCTCGGCAAGGATCTTGCCGAGGGTCGTCGTCTTCTAATCCTCATCTGATCTTGAGTGTTACTTGCCTTCACAAAGATCTGCATGCCACCATAGAGGTGCCTCTCGAGCCCTGGCCCAACGTGGTTGATGGTGTGGGCTCAAGGGTGGCTCGCTCTGTAGGTGTTTGGGCGTGCTGCCCCGGCAAGGGCCTTGCCGTGGCTGCTGAGGCCGTCCCCGGCAAGGGTCTTGCCGGGGAAACTGCTCCGCCCTTCTGCTTCTTTGCGTCCTTGGTCTTGGCGTTGCTCTAGCTGCCTCGGGCTTTGGTTTCACCTTGGTTCACCTCCCCTGCTCTGCTTGGTGTGGCCGTGGGCGCGGCTCCGACTGCCCGTGCACAGGTAAAAGGGTACAAAGGCGCTCCCCTTCGTTTGTACACCGACAGGAGCCCCCGGGCCTGGGCCACACATAAGCGCGTCACGTTGTTGGGCCAGGCCCAAAACGGTGCCCGGGTAGGCGGGGCGGTTTTTACTGCGGTAAAACTTTTCGCGCGCTGCGCTTCCCACGACCCGCGTGCGGCGTGGCGCGGCATGGAGGGGTGCGCGTGACGTGGGAGGCATGCGTGGGGCAGTTTCCGCATGCATGCGTCACATCGTGGTAAAGAGGCGGCTCGCGTCTTCCCCATAAAAAGAGGGAGGCGTGGAGGCGCGGCTCATTTAATGCGCGGGGCTGGGTCACGGTCTTCAAGGCGTCCACACCCCACGATCACGGGGCGGGGAGAGGTCGCTTCACCCATCCCCTTCATTCTGCACGTTCGCCACGCGTCCTTCATGCGCTTGGGGTGGCAAGCGGTGGAGGCGGGAAACCGGGCCGTCGCTGATTGGGGCAGCGGGTCGGCCTCGATTCCCTGCGCCCCTGGTGGCTGGATTGGCCGAGCGTCGAGCCCCGACCCCGCCCCTCTATAAGGAGGGGGAGGGGGGATGGCATCCCGCACTCTTCTGTCATCTATCTCCTCCTGCTTCTGCTTCTTCCTTTCACTCGCCATGGAGAAAGGGAATCCTGGTCCCTCGACGGTGGCGGCGAGGGTCGCTGCTCGACAGCGCGTCCCTCCTCCTCCTGAGCCTGCGGGGGTGGAGCCGGCCGCGAGGGGAAGGGGGAGGGGGCGAGGTGGTGGGCGAGGCCCGGGCAGAGGTCATGGTGCTCGGGGAAGAGGAGGACGGGGCGGCGCGCCGGCTTCGCCCCCGCCAATGATGCCTTTACCGATGGAAGGCCAAGTCAGAGACCAGCCCCGCAAGTTCTTCATCAGGCTGTGCCGGCCTCCGCGTCGCCGTCTTCGTCTTCCAGCCCCGTTCGCTCGGGAGATGGAGCGTGACCCGCCCCAATCCCTCAGGTTGCACATGAGGGGCTGCGGGAATGGGGGCACGCGGGTCGACGTCGACTTCCCGGCTCCTCGGGTCATGTACCTTCGTCATGGATGGAAGACGTTCGCTCGCATCCACAGCCTGATGGCGGGGCTCGTCCTCTGCTTCATATTAATGGAGGACGGCCTGCTCTCCGTCAAGGTCTTCGGAGACTTCGGGGCTCGCCTGAAGTGCTGCGTGGAGAGCTCCTCCGACAGAGATTCTGACGACGGAAGCTCTTCCTCGAGCGAAAGCGATGAGGAGGATAGCGGGGCAGATGACGGGGACGAGTCCGACTAGGCGTCGGACGCCCCGCGCCTGGGCGAGTGTGGCAGCAGCAGCATCTGCACCTGGCCGCTCATCCGGCAGAGTTTTGCCGGGGGAGGGGCCAGCTCCTTGAACTTCTCGGGGCTGTCTCCTTGGGCGGCTGGCGTCGGGAGGCTACGGAAGAGGAAGAGGGCGGGCGGCAAGGCCGTCAACTCGGAGTACGCGGGCACCGACGCCTTCATCACATATTGCCAGTCCTGTCGCCTCGTCTTCCAGATCCTTTCCCGGCACCTTCATCACCGGCCCATCCATGGGGGGCCACCGAGGTGTTCTCTTGGTGCTTTCTGCTGCTCATAGCTCGCTTAGGCGCCCCTTTTGCTCTTTTGCCTCCTTGACCTGCCTCCTGAGGAGAGGGACAAGAAAGGGATTACGGGCATCTTATCTCTTTTTTAATCTGTAAGCCATCGGGCATTGTTAAACTTTAAAGCTGGTAATCCCCCTTGTTCATGTTTTTCATTTCGTATGAACTGTACCTGTACGGGATGTTTTTTAATGGAAAAGGGGTGTTTGCCGGGGGTTTTCGTTCGTGGATGGAGCCCATGACAAGGATTGAATCCTTGTTACTATTCAAGATAAACGTTTTCCGCCCGGCAACAGGCCTTGCCATTCCCCCACTTCGCTCGACCATTCTCACGCCCTTGGCGGAGGCAGGGATGAAGCGGGCTTAGGCTCCTCGCTCTATTTCCCTGCCGCCACGACTACAACCAAATCCGGGAACAGGAGGTAATCGTTGGGTATAGAAAAGGGGAGCACGGTGGCCTAGAAATAAAACGAGGTTTCACATATCCCAGTTCATAACAAAATGCATGACAGGGGATAAAAGACTTATCTGGATCTGCAGCCCTCGGCAACCTCATCTCGCCGCGGTTGGATCCTTGCATTTGCAGCCCCCGGCAACTTTGGTTTGCCAGGGTTGAGACGCCGGTCCGTGCCCTTTCTTCCAAGTAGCTCAGCAGAAGTGCTCATGTGCCCTACGAACCAAAATAGGATAGAAAAGAAACAGAGAGACGCGCACTCGACCTCTAGGCTAGGGGTTAGTCGCCGCTAAGCACTATCAACCCTAACCAAGGAAGAGACTCGACCTAGCATGCATGCTATAACTTAGGGCGTCAGCGCTTCATTTATTTATGCTCAGGGTCTGCGCCTGGCTTTGTACAAAGGGTTACATGCCTTGCCGGCAAAGCTTGTACAAAAGGTGGCTTGCCGGGAGGCCCGGCAAGCCACGCCTTATGGGTAAAACTTGCGAAGATGCTCGATGTTCCAAGAGTTGCTCACTGGGACAGCATCTTCGGTCTCCAGGCGGACTGCGCCGGGCCCGGTGACTCGTATTACCCGATAAGGGCCTTCCCACTTAGGCGTCAACTTGTTGGAATTCTTGGCCGACTGAACACGCCGAAGAACAAGGTCGCCTTCCTCAAAGCTTCGGGCATGAACCTTGTGGCTATGGTAGCGGCACAAGGCTTGCTGGTAGCGTGCTACTCTCACAGCCGCCCGAAGACGATCTTCCTCAAGGAGCGTCGCGTCATCTTGGCGCAACTGCTCTTGATCAAGCTCATCATAAGAGAGCACTCGAGGTGACCCGTATATGAGTTCCGTGGGGAGAACTGCTTCTGCCCCGTATACCAGGGCAAAAGGTGTCTGGCTGGTGGCTCGATTTGGCGTCGTCCTGATCGACCAAAGAACGGCTGGCAATTCATCAATCTAGCGCCTTCCACTCTTGCACAGCTTGTCAAAAGTCTTTGTTCTTAGGCCTAGCAACACTTCAGCATTCGCCCTCTCTGCTTGGCCGTTTCTCCGGGGGGGGGGGGGTGTGCCACGGAAGCAAAACAGACCTTGCTGCCGAGGTCTTGAATGTATTGCATGAAGGTGTGGCTTGTGAACTGCGTGCCGTTGTCGGTGATGACTCTGTTCGGTACACCAAAACAGCAGACCAGTCCCTTGAAAAACTTGACAGCTGACTGAGCAGTCACCTTTCTCACTGCTTCCACTTCCAGCCACTTTGTGAACTTGGCGATTGCGACGTACAAGTACTCAAAGCCCCCGACAGCACGGGGAAGGGGCCCAGTATGTCGAGCCCCCAGACCGAGAATGGCCAGGAGAGAGGGATTGTTTGAAGGGCTTGAGCTGGTTGATGAAGTCCCTTTGAATGGAACTGGCATGCTTCACACTTGGTTACTAGTGCCGTCACATCTTGGAGGGCGGTGGGCCAGAAGAAACCTTGCCGGAACGCCTTCCCGGCAAGGGCCCTCGACCGTATGTGGGAGCCACATATGCCTCCATGTATCTCTGCCAACAGCTCCAGTCCTTCCTCCCGGGGGATGCATCTTAATTTCATGCCGTTCGGCCTTCTCCTGTATAGGACGTCGTCGACGAACTGGTACAGGGCGGACCGGGGGGCTACTTTTTCCGCTTCTTCCTGCTCCTCAGGAAGTTCCCCTATTTGGAGGAATCGGACAGTATGCTGCGCCCACGCCGGAGCCTGGGGCTTGACGGCAAGGACCAAAGGTATTTCCTCAGCCATGGGCGCGGCTGTCTCCATGACCAGGGCTTGACGCCCTGCCGGAGCCAGCTGCCCTTTGGCAGGCTCAGTGTCCGCGGCAGCACCCTTGCCGGCGGCCCCAGGGGGCTCGGTAAGAAAGTACTTGCTGGGACCTGACTTCCTTCGCTTGTTCTGCCCCGTTGATGGTTCGACGGATGGTTGAGTTAACCGGAGCAAGAAGGTACCTGGTTCCACTGGTAGCTTGAATGCAGCACGCTTTGACAGGTAATCGGTGATGTCGTTCTCCACTCGGGGGACGTGCTCCGCTTGGATACCGTCAAAGCGCTCCCCCAGCTTCCTCACCTCATCTACGTAAGCCTCCATCAACGGGCTCTGGTAATCCTTGTTGACCTGTCTGACAACAAGCTGTGAGTCACCCCTGACGATGAGCTTCTTAACCCCGAGGTCCGCCGCGATCCTGAGACCGACAAGCAGCCCCTCGTACTCCGCAGTGTTGTTGGTGGACATCTCCCTGGGAAAGTGCATCTGGACCACGTACTTGAGGTGCTCTCCGGTGGGTGCGACGAGCAGCACGCCGGCACCGGCGCCTTGCAGCGAGAAAGCCCCATCAAAGTACATGATCCAGTCGCGGTCTGCTTCCTCGCCGGGGAGAGTGGTCTCCTGGATTTCTTCGTCGGGCGTTGAGGTCCATTCTAAAATGAACTCCGCCAGGACTCTGCTCTGAATTGTCGAGGTGCTTTCAAACTTCAAACCAAAACTTGACAACTCCAAGGCCCATTCCACAATCCTTCCGGTTGCATCTGGGTTATGCAGTATCCGTTGCAATGGGAGGCGAGTGATGACAGTGATCTCGTGGGCTTGGAAGTAATGACGTAGCTTCCTCGAGGCCATAAGGAGGCCGAAGAGCAATTTTTGCACACCGGAGTACCTCGACCTAGCCCCCTGCAAGAGGGAGCTGACAAAGTAAACTGGGTGCTACATCATCTTCTTCTTCTGCACCACCTCAACCGACTGCGCAGGCACTGCCTCGGTGGCATCAGACTCTGCCGGGGGCCTTGCCGTGCTAGTTCTGCCGTCGCCACTACCTCTTCATCAACCTCCCTCTGTGCCACCAGTGCGGCGCTGACCACTTGATTCGTCGCCGCTAGATATAGCAGCGACGGCTCTTGTGGTTTAGGCGCAACCAGTATTGGCATGGAGGAAAGGTATTTCTTCAGATCCTGCAACTCCGTCTCGGCTTCTAGGGTCCACTCCACTGGGCCTGCCTTCTTCAAGATCTTGAAGAAGGGAAGGGCACGCTCGGCGGACTTGGAGATGAATTGGCTCATGGCGGCAACACAGCCAGTGAGCCGACGTACATCTTTAATCCGCTTGGGCGCCTCAATCTGCTCAATAGCTTTGATTTTGTCTGGGTTTGCCTCGATCCCGCGCTATGACACAAAGAATCCGAGAAGCTTGCCGGACGGAACGCCGAAGACACACTTCTCAGGGTTCAGCTTAAGGTTGATCTTGCGCAGGTTGGCAAATGTCTTTTCCAGATCTTGCACAAGAGTTGGCCCGTCCTTGGTTTTGACCACTATGTCATCCATGTATGCCTCCATATTTCTATGGAGCTGAGGTTCAAAACCAATTTGGACTGCTCTTGCAAACGTCGAGCCAGCACTCTTCAACCCGAAAGGCATCCGTAAAAAACAATACGTACCACATGGGGTGATGAATGTTGTCTTCTCTTCATCCTCTCTTGTCATGAAGATTTGGTGATAGCCTGAGTAGGCGTCGAGGAATGACAACAGATCACACCCGGCCGTGGAGTCAACAATCTGGTCGATGCGCGGCAACGGGAAGGGGTCTTTAGGACAAGCCTTATTGATATCTGTGTAATCAATACATAGCCCCCACTTCCCATTTGCCTTGCGCACCACTACAAGATTGGCCAACCACGTCGGGTGGAGCACTCCTCTCACCAAACCTGCCACTTCCAACTTCCTGATCTCCTCTGTGATGAATTCCTGCCTCTCCAGAGCCTGCTTTCTGACCTTCTGCTTGACGGGCCGCGCATGAGGGCAGACAGCTAGGTGATGCTCAATCACCTCCCTGGGAACACCGGGGATGTCAGACGCTTGCCACGCAAACACGTCGACATTCGCCCGCAGGAAGGTGACGAGCGTGCCTTCCTATTTGCTGTCGAGGGTGGAGCCTATGGTGAAGGCCCCTCCCGTGCCGTCCTCCCTGGCGGACACCTTCTTGGTCTGCGGCGGCTCGGCTCTGGATTTCTTGCTCTTGCCGGTAGAGCTCTCTGGCACGTCCTCGACGGTAGTGCAACACTCCGAAGAGGTGTGCTTGCCGGAGTGGGTGCGAGAGGTCTTTCCGGGCTTCTTCTTCCCTCACGGGCCTCCAACGGCAGGAGCAGGTGCCTTGACGGTAGCTGCTGCAACTGCTTCCCGGTAGAGTTGGTCAGCGCAAATCAGCGCGTCCTTCTTGTCGGAGGGGACGGAGATGATGGTCAACGGCCCGGGCATCTTTAGCATGTTGTAGGCATAGTCTGACACCGCCATGAACTTGGCTAGTGTCAGGCGGCCGAGGATCCCGTTGTAGGGCAAGGGGATCTCGGCCACGTCGAAGACGATCCTCTTTGTCCTGTAGTTCAACTCTCCTCCAAACATCACGGGCAGTGTGACCTTCCCCTTCGGCTGGCTCCTCCCTGGATTGACCCCTTAAAACATGCTCGTTTCCTCGAGGTCTCCATCAGGAATTTGCAACCTTTTGATCATGACAGGCGAGATCAAGTTCAGTCCGGCCCCGCCGTCAACCAACATCTTGTTCACCTTGAGGTTGTGTATCATTGGCGAGACCAACAATGGCAAACATCCGACCACGGTTATGCGGTCAGGGTGGTCCTCGGCGTCAAAGATGAGGGGCGTGCTGGACCACTTCAGCGGCTTCTGAGCGTCGAACGACGGCTCCGCTGTTGTAATCTCACGCGCCCACTGTTTGAGCTGGCGGTGAGAAGTGTGCAGCGAGGCGCCAGCATCGACGCACATGGCCTCCGTAGCCTTCTGGAACTCTTGCTCACCGGACTCGTCGTCCTCTTCGTGATCATCGTCTTCTTGTTTCTTGTCACGGCCCCGGGCGGGCCTCTCTTGCTGGTTGTCATTGCCGGGGCGGCTTCCTTGGCCGCCACGCTTCTTGCCGGATCCCTCGGCACCATCCTGACCTTTCTCTTTGTCCCGCCTCTCGTACTCAGCTTTTTGCTTCTCAGCAAGCAGCTCGACTTGTCGGTAGTTCTGGAGGTCGTGGCCCTTGGTGCGGTGGATCTTGCAGTATTGCTTGCCGGAGCCCCCTGGCTTATCGGCAGCTGCTAAGGCCCGGCAAGCGGCGCACCCTGCAATCTCCTTGCCGGGGCCGTCTGCCTTGACCTTCTTGGCAGTGCCGGTGTCGTCAGACCCCTCGACGGCAAGTATGGCCTTGCCCTTGCGTTTCCTGTTGCGACACCGGCCCTTCTTCATCGGGGTGGCGGCATCTTCGTCAGTAGAGTCGGTTTCCGCGCCGGCGTCTTCGCCGGGGTACTTCCTTCCCTCTTCGGCCCGGGCGCATCTATCGGCCAGAACGTAGAGCTCGGCCACATCCTTAACCTTGGTCATCGCCAGCTCTTTGCGCATCTTGCGGTTGCGCACGTTCTGATGGAACGCGCTGATCACAGCAGCGGGATGAACGTCGGGGATGTTGTACTGCACCCGGCTGAATCTCTGGATGTACTTGCGCAGGGTTTCCCCTTCCTTCTGGGGAATGATGTGCAGATCACTGGCCTGGCCATGAGCTTGGTGGCCTCCGGTGAAGGCGCCAACGAACACATGGCACAGATCTGACCAAGAAGAAATGGAATCCGCCGGCAAGTGCATCAACCAAGACATAACATTGGGCTTCAGTGCCAGCGGGAAATAATTGGCAAGCACCTTGTCGTCGCAAGCTCCGGCCGCCTGCATCGCAATGGTGTAGATGCTGAGGAACTCGGACGGATGGGTCTTGCTAGTGTACTTCTCGCTGACGTCAGGCTTGAACATGCGGTGGGACGGCCACTGGAACTGCCGCAGCTCACGGGTAAAGGCCGGGCAGCCCACCTCGTAAGGCAGGCCGCCGGAGCCCCCCGGTGTCGGGTGGTCCATAGCGGGTCCCGCCCGCTTGTCTGACTGGTGGCGTGTATCACGCCGGCGCTCAATAGTAGTCCGAGCATCTTTGTGAGCTCGTTCTCGAAGAACTTGGCGCTGGTCGCGGCAGGTCCGCGGGTCGAACGACGCTACAGAGATGTTATCACAAGCGTCGTCTCGACGGGCAGACGACCGCGGCGGCTGGCGAGGAGGAGGAGAGTGCACTGTGGCCGCAGCTCCCCCGGTCCTCCCATCGCCAGCATGTGGTGGCTCGGTGGGGCGCCGACCCGAAGGCCCCGCCGGTCGCGGATCGTCTTTGTTGGCGATGGCGACGAGGCTCCGGATGGTGGCCCTCCACTCGTCGAGCTTCTCTGCAGCGGGAGGGAAGTTGAGGAGCAGCTGCGCACGCGCCAAAGCTTCTGCTGGCGTGGGCGGCGGCGACAGCTGCGTGGATCACGGCGCGCTTCGACTTCTAACCACGTTAGAAGGAGCGCCGTCACGACCCAGCGGCCGCGCGCCATTTTCGCCAGCATCTCGGCGGGCAGGCTGAACTCCTTCATCCCGCGGACGACGCACAGGGCTCTTCCCACGGCGGTGGCCGGGGTCACCAGCATGGTAACGCTGCTTGTCGCGCACACCATGGGAAGAGCGCACAGTGGTCGCCGGCGTGGGCGTCTTGGAGGTCGCTGCACCGCCCGGGGGTGGCACAACGACACTCCTGGAGGGCCCAGCTCCGTCTTTGGATCTGGCGACGTGCGGCCGGTCGTCTGGCACGCGAACGACGCCGCTCGCCAGGCTCTAACTGCCAGGGCGATAATGGTGATCGCGGACCGCGGCCTGGGTCCTGTCCGCGACCGGCCCACTGCTTGCCCGCACTGGCACGGGCCGTTCGGCTCCCGATGAGCCGACCGCCGCGGCCGTCTTCTTCTTGGGAGCCATGGCGATGAAGAACTGCTAGGCTAACTACCAGACCAGATTCTCACAATTGCGCCCCCTACCTGGCGCGCCAAAGATGCCGGTGTGGAACAATACCTATGGGATCACAAGAATCCCTACTACGGTTGCCGGGGCGCAGGGTTGCGAGAAGAGCAAGATTAGTAATTAGCACAAGGATCGTTTACCTAGGTTTGGGCCGTGAGGATGCGTAAAACCCTGTCCTGCTTTGGTGGGTGCATTTCAGAGAGTTCTTGAGCTCTCGAACTATCTACGGTGGGGTGCGCGGTCCCAAAGAGCCGAATCCCCCTCCAGTATGCCATGGGCCTCCTTTTATAGTCGAAAGGGGCTGCCACAGTGGCATACAGGAGGTGGAAAGGCGTACAGTATTGCGAGCTTATCGCTCGTATTACAGGACAAGACGCATTTAATGCGCTGCTGAGGTGTCCCCTAGCTTTATCGGGGACGGGGGCGAGGCCCGTCCCATCCGTCGCCGCTCCTCCTCGCCTCGACACGCACCCCGGCCAGTGATGCATGCGGCGCCATGTAGGTAGGCAGACAGCTGAGGTGGCGCGGTGGTGGAGCCTCCACGAAGATCTGCATGCCGCCACACAGGCGCTTGACGAGTTGGCCCGGGAGCTGCATGTTGCCACGCAGGTGCCTGCTCAGCTGGTTGAGCTGGCAGCTGCATGCGAACATTGGTGGAAACTTGGTTGGTGCGGGCCTGGCAGTGGCCCTGCTGGCGTCCTCGGTGAGGGCCTTGCCGGGTGGCCCGGCAAGGGTCTTGCCGTCGCGCATGTCGTCCCCGACAAGGACCTTGCCGGGGATCTAGTGGCCTTCCTCAGCAAGGATCTTGCCGAGGGTCGTCGTCTTTTAATCCTCATCTGATCTTGAGCTCTTCTTGCCTTCACAAAGATCTGCATGCCACCACAGAGGTGCCTCTCGAGCCCTGGCCCAACGTGGTTGATGGTGTGGGCTCAAGGGTGGCTCGCTTTGTAGGTGTTTGGGCGTGCTGCCCCGGCGAGGGCCTTGCCGGGGCTGCTGAGGCCGTCCCCGGCAAGGGTCTTGCCGGGGAAACTGCTCCGCCCTTCTGCTTCTTTGCGTCCTTGGTCTTGGCGTTGCTCTAGCTGCCTCGGGCTTTGGCTTCACCTTGGTTCACCTCCCCTGCTCTGCTTGGTGTGGCCGTGGGCGCGGCTCCGACTGCCCGTGCATAGGTAAAGGGGTACAAAGGTGCGCCCCTTCGTTTGTACACCGACACAAAGTTTGGTTTGTATGAGTGGTTAGTCATGCCTATGGGTTTATCGGAAGCACCCGGTACTTTCATGCGTTTTATGCATTATGTGTTTCACCCTTACATTGGTGAGTTCGTTGTGGTCTACTTCGACGATATCCTTGTTTTTAGCAAATCTCTCAAAGATCATGTCACCCACCTTCGCACCGTGTTACAAACTCTTCGAAAAGAGCGTCTCTATGCTAACATGGACAAATGCCTTTTTGGTGTTGATAAGCTTGTTTTCTTGGGTTTTGTAGTATCTTCTAAGGGTGTTCATGTTGATGAATCTAAGATCAATGCTATTAAAACTTGGCCCCAACCAACCAATTTGCAACAAGTGCGTAGTTTCCTTGCTTTAGCCGGTTTCTACCATAGATTTGTGAAGGATTTTAGCACTATTGCATCTCCTTTACATGCTTTGAGCAAGAAGAATGCACCCTTTGTTTGGGGACCATCGCAAGATAGTGCATTCAATGAGCTTAAGAATTTGCTTACTCATGCTCCTGTGATTGCATTACCCAACTTTGGCAAACCTTTTGAAATTCATTGCGATGCTAGTGGTAATGGCACAGGAGGTGTGTTAACGCAAGAGAAGCGCCGCATAGCATACTTTAGTGAGAAACTCTCTGGAGCACAACTCAATTACCCCATCTATGACAAAGAGCTATATGCTTTTGTGCGAGTTTTGCGTGAATGGGAACATTATCTTCGCCCTCATGAATTTGTCCTCCATACCGATCATGAAACACTTAATTACCTTAAGGGTCAAACTAAGTTGAACAAGTGTCATGCTAAGTGGAGTGAGTTCATTGAGTCTTTTTCTTATGTCATCAAGTATATTAAAGGTAAGGAAAATGTTGTGGCGGATGCACTTTCCCGTATATGCATGCTTGTTACTCAACTTGAATTGAATGTCATTTGCTTTGAGCACATAAAAGACTTGTATGCGCATGATCCTACTTTTGCTATTCCTTATGCCAAGTGTTTGACGCATACATCTTGGGAATGCTATTACATCAACGATGATTATCTTATGAGAGCTAACAAACTTTGCATCCCCGAGTCTTCTCTTCGTTTGTTGCTTTTGCAAGAATCTCATGGAGGAGGACTAATGGGACACTTTGGACGCGACAAGACATTTGCTACGCTCTCCAAGAACTATTTTTGGCCCAAGATGTTTCACAACGTCAACCGCTTCGCCAACCGATGCTCTACATGTCGCAAAGCTAAGTCTAAAGCTCAATCTCATGAACTCTATATGCCTCTTCCAATTCCGTACCAACCATGGGAAGATATTAGCATGGATTTTGTCCTCGGTTTGCCTAGAACTAGAAATGGAAAGGATTCCGTCTTTGTTGTTGTGGACCGATTCTCTAAAATGGCACAATTCATACCATGCAAAAAGATAGACGATGCTTCACATGTTGCAAATCTTTTTTTAGGGAAATCTTGCGCCTACATGGAGTGCCAAAGACGATTGTCTCGGACCGCGACGTTAAGTTCTTGAGTTACTTTTGGAAGACCTTATGCGCCAAGCTCGGAATCAAGCTCTTGTTCTCTTCGGCATACCATCCTCAAACCGACGGCCAAACGGAGGTGACGAACCACACGCTCTCCACTCTCCTACGTGTGTTGATAAAGAAGAACATCAAGGAGTGGGAGGAGTGCCTACCTATCTCCGAGTACGCCTACAACCATGCAAGACATTCGACTACTGGCAAGTCCCCCTTCGAGGTCGTCTACGGCTTCAACCCGTTGTCCCCATTGTACATTCTTCCTCTACCGCTACAAGAGCGCACAAATATGGACACGAGTACCCGAGTCAACTACCTCAAGAAGATGCATGAAGATACAAGACACACCATGAAGCGCCACGTACAACGACTCGTGACCAAGCTCAACGTCAACAAGCAACCCATGATATTCAACGTTGGAGATCTTGTGTGGTTACACCTTCGCAAGGACCGCTTCCCCTATGAATGCAAGTCCAAACTTATACCACGAGCCGATGGACCCTTCAAGGTGCTTGCACGCTACAACAATAATGCCTACAAGATAGACATCCCACGCGACAAGTACTCCGTGAGCGACATCTTCAACATCAAAGATCTCTCCACGTACCATGGTGATGAGGATTTCGATCCAAGGTCGGATCTTTCCCAAGGGAGGGGAGATGATGCGGACCATCCTATGGTCATCCCCATGGACCTACCATCATCTCACCAAGTGCCAAGAGGACCGATGACACGAGCACGAGCTAGAGCTCTCGAGAACGAGGTGACTTCCTTCCTTTGTGATATCACATATGATGCACTCGAGACATGGCTACTACCTAAGTCCGAGATGTTGTGCATGATTAGGTATCAAGAGGACCCTCCCGAAGATGCACGTGAAGATGTACAAGTCCCCAAGTTCACAGACGAAGAGAACCAATGGAAGGAGTCAAGAACAGCTTCCAGGCCCCGGACATCCGGCCACGACCCCGGACATCCGGCTCCTGAAGCATCGCCCATAGCATCCGCCAAGCCGACAAGTACCTACAGGCCTCGGACATCCGGCCCAGCCCGGAAATCCGGCCCGAAGCCCAGAAATCCGGCACCCTCTATCGAGAGAGCACCGAGGCCGACCTTGCCAACCCGGACATCCGGACCCCCAGCCCGGACGTCCGGCCCGTCACGAGCCTCCGGACATCCGGCCCATCGCCCGGACATCCGGACCCCGTCTATCCAGAGAGCGTCAAGGATAACCACGCCAGCCTGGACATCCGGCCCCCATCCCGGATATCCGCCCCCAGCCCGGACATCCGGCTCCTCCTGAAGGCCCGGACATCCGGCCCCGATTGTCTGCGCACAGTAAAGGGTCGAGGCCCATTTGCCCCTTCGCCCACCTAGACTATATATACACCTCCTCCTCCCTCTTTCTAGGGTTAGCGTTGTGATAGCTCATCTGTGAGATAGAGCCTCACTCATCCATACGGATCTACTCCTTGAGAGAGACCGCGACCCCTCTTCGAAGAAGATCCACGTTGGATTCAAGACCCCCTCTTGGGTGGCCCCATCAAGACCTCCTCACGGAGAAGAACCGGTTACCTTTGTATCATCCTTTTATAATTGTGGATCTTGTATCTCCTCTCATGTTTCGAGGATCTAGCACATGTGTGATTGTTCTTGTTGGTTTGAGTGATTCTCTCATGTTTTCCCTCATGTTCTTTGTGTTCGTTGTTGGGATCCGCTCCTTTCGTGAAAGATCGGCCGTATAGGGTTCCACCCTACATCAACTAGGGTTTCTTTGTTCATTCTGAATCCAATCTGAATTTATTTTAGGCTCCTGCCACAACCTTCTGTGAGGAATGGAGAGGCCTGGCCATAGATTTGCCTAGTTTTATATGTCAGCATGGAACTTTGTGTGAGAAGGTTGTGGCATTTGAATTAGTTGATACTGGTAGGAGGTTCCTAACCTGTGCCCAGAAGGTTAGAACAAATTCATTCACACTGTCAAAAATTTAAATAGCTCAAATTTTAGTTATTTCTTCAGTAGTCAATTTGTATGCCATTAAAGTGCTATGTGTAGTTAACTGAATTTTTTGAGTAGTTAACTTAATTTCTTGATTAGTTAACTGAATTTATGTTTGTTTTAAATTCATAGGAAGTACCTAGCTGCAATTATGTGGAGTGGGTTGACCCTGAGTGGCCTGATGCTATGAAGATGAGCCTAGCTAGGATATGGAGCATGTATGAAGAGGAGACAAAACAGAATCTCAGACAAAATGTTCTGAATCTTGAGGAAAAATTGAAGATTATGGAAGAGAAGAAGAAGTTGGAAAAAGACCTTAGCAATTTCAAACTTGATTTTGCTACTATGGTGGTTGAGAAGGACCAGGCAATTAGCCAATTAGGCAACACACAAATTGCTATGGCTGATCTTAGGGAAGAGCTTGAGAAGAGGAAGATGAATGACAAAACAGTAACAAGCATTCATGAGGTATTCAGTGCTAAGGCAGAAAAAGAGAGAGATCAAGTCATGCAGGAGAGGGACCAAGTCATTGGAGAGAGGGATAAATTAAAGCAAGAGAAGAGAAAGCTTGAATACATGATTGGTGACTTGTTCAAACACAAAGAGGACACCAAGGAGAAGATAAGGAAGCTTAAGGGGATGCTGGATGATTTTGATTGAGCTGATGTTGTACTAGATGCTGAATGATTTAACTAATTTCCAGTTTCCAGATGTTGTACTAGATGCTTAATGAATTTGATTGACCTGATGTTGTACTAGATGCTCAATTTCTAGCTTGATGGTTTTGTTTGTCAAGTGAATTTGTTTATCCAGCAGCTAACCACATATGCATAGATAACTAATTTCCACTTGGAGATGGCTAACTAAATTTTGAATGACACAGATAATAACTTCAAGAATTCATTTAGTTGATGTTTATTTGGTGTTGACAAAAGACATAAATGCTTAACTGAATTTTGACAACATTCAGTTAAACATCAACACTCAGTTAGCTGACAACATTCAGCATACCTAACAATGACATCAACACTGACAACACACAGAAACAATTGCTCAACATAGTAGCAACAATGACAGCAACACTTGCTCAACATAGTAACTGACAACTGAAGATGCATTTCATAGTACTTGTCAAACCAGCAGATAACATTCCATAGTACTGACAACATCCCATAGTACTGACAACTGAAGATGCAACAATGACAGCAACTCTTGCTCAACATAGTAGCCATAACATCACATTACCAAAAGAAGACCAGCAGACAGTAATAACTAACTTATGTGCTCACATTATACAAGCACACCTAACCAAACATCTCTACTTATAACTTATATGCTAAAAATAGTATACTTTCAGCATACCTAACTAACCACCATCTTCACTTCTTCAGGCATCTTTAGTTGTTCATCTTCTTCAGGCGCTCTGACCGGCGAACCTCGTCTGCACCTGGCATCTTCCTCTTATTCTTGTTCTCTGCCACCTCCGCATGTGCTTCCAGTGCCAAGACCACCTCCACCTCCTGCTTGACCATGACTGCAACATCTGGAAGCAGGTCGACGTCGATCGGGTGCTTCTTATCACCCTCCTTCACGTCGAGGACTGGCGCCACCATCTGGACCCCTGGCTCCTCCGTCTCCTCCAGCTCCTCCGTCTCGTCGTCAGAGATGACAACCACTGATATGTCCAGCTCGCCAGTCGACCAAGACGAGTCGGCGGTGTAGCCAGAGTCATACTCCGAGTCGGACGACTCGGCATTAGAGACGTTGTCGCGCACGAGGAGATTGCGCTGGAAGCAGTCCCAATAGGCCGTGTTGACAGGCGTGTGGACGACCAGGTCGATGTTGTCGAGGCGCTCCGTTCGGGAGCCAACGCAGAAGGGATCCGGCTGCTGCGGCGCGGTGGTGGACCGGTACATCCACTACCGGGATCGCTGCCTCGGGTCGTTGGAGCGCATCTCCTGCATCCCGAAGCGGAGGACGAGCGCAGGAGCGATACCTTTGGGGTCGGTGATGGCGCGGTCCAGCTCGTCGCCGGTCATGACCTTGAGGAGGCCACACGCGCGGTGACGCAGCATCCTAATGCTCGAGAACCACTTCCCGATCTCCTTCAGGTCCGTGCGCATCGCCTTGTCGTCGCCTGCGAGGTCATCGATGACCCTCTGCTAGGCGGGGTTGTTCTCCATGTTGGCGGCGGCGGTGTGGTGGTCGGCGGCGAGGGTTTTCTTGACTGAGCGAGGAGAAACCGAGGTGACGCGGGTGGACTGTGGCGAGTGGTGAGTGGAGAGTGGAGAGCGGCGGCTGGGTGGGCTTAAAGACAGAGAAGGAGAAACCGAAATGACATGCAGACAACACAGCGCACGGTCGCCGTACATAATGTGCAATGAACGCTGGACCTGAGGGCCACAACAAAATAATAAGGTGTGTGTTAAGTAGCATTTGGTCAGACTGCTAGTAATATCCCACTGGCATTGCACTCATCTCTTCATACCACAGGCCTGGGTTCGAGACCCAGGCCAACCATTTTTTGTTTTTTTTTTCAATCAAAAAATCATTTTCACTACAGGTTTGTACTACACCTAGTTACATTTAGGTCAGTCAAAATACCTAGTTACAATGCACTACATCTAGTTACAAGGCACTAGGTTAGTGTACATTCAGGCCAACCATTTTTTGTCTTTTTTCAATCAAAAATTAATATTCATTACAGGTTAGTGTACTACACCTAGGTGTTGATCAGGTCAAAACACCTAGTTACAATTCATTTGCACTACACCTAGTTTTCAATCAAGGTATGAACTCAAACAATCAACTTGCATAATTTCAGTCAAAACATTCAGCTGAGATGAGTACTAACTTGCATAAATTTCAGTCAAAAAATGCAGTTGATTGAAAACATTTGAATCAAGGTATGAACTCAAACAATCAACTTGCATAATTTTCAAGTTAAAACATTCAACTGAGATGAGTACTAACTTGCATAAATTTCAGTCAAAATGCAGTTAACTGAATGAGCCAATAACTGAATGGCTGGTACATTTGAATAGTTTCAAACACTCAGATTGAAGTTTTTGACAAAAAATCAGATGACTGCAAGTGCAGCATTACTGATTCATCTAAACTGATCAAACATATTGACTCTTTTCTGCTTCTTGGGCACATGTCCACTTGGCCCTGCTTGCTTCTTCTGCTCAGCTCTTCTTCTCTTGGCCTCTTCTTGCTGTTTCCTCTTTGCTTCTTGATCTTCCTTCCTCTTCAGTGCTGCCTCTGCTCTCTTTGCTTCTTGTTCTTCTTTTCTCTTAAGTGCTGCCTCTGCTTTAGCTGCAATTGCTGCAATTGCTTTTGCTTCCTTCTCTTGTTGCAATGCAGCTTTCCTTGCTGATGTTGCTTGCTGCCTTGCTGCTGTTTCCTCAGCCTTCTTGTCTTTTGTTGCTCTTCTTCTTGTTGCTGCCTGCTCTACTTTCCTGAGAGCAATTTCTTGCCTTTTTTGCTTCTGCCTCCTCTGCTCTACTCTCTGCCAACTCATTCATGGCCTCCGGTGCTGCATCTCTTCTGGCTGCCATCTGCCTTTCTTTGTCCTTCTTCATCTTCAACAGCTTCATGGTCAGGCTCCCATTAGTTGTAGTTGTTGTTGTATGTGCTGTAGCTTGAGAATTAGCTGCCATTGAGATAAATGTTGAATCTGGCATAGTAGTTTCATTGTAATCTCTAGGCACTAGCCTAGCTTGCTGCATCCTGTGAAGCATTGTACATCCAAAGTCCTGCACCTGTTCAAAGACAAGAGGTGGACACAACTGATAAGCATCCTACATTTTAATTGATTAGACACAACTGATAAGAAGTGGACAGAAGATTAGCATTTTCCTGAAATACAACTAGTGTATCATATTCTTCATCTTCTTGAGCAGCATCTTGAGTAGCATGGACCTCCTCCTGTGTGAGTTGGCCATCATCTTGTGTTACATTGACCTCCTGCTGTGGTACTTGGGCATCATCTTCTGCTAGATTAACCTCATCCTGTGTGAGTTGGCCACCATCTTGTGTTAGATTGACTTCCTGCTGTGGGAGTTGGCCTTCTTCTTGAGCAGCATGTGGTACTTGGCCAGCAGCTTGTTGGTCATCATCTGACACATCATCAGGTATAGCCCTTGGCCCCCTTCTCACTTGTTTCTTTGGCAAAATGCCAACCTTTCTCTGATTGCATCCTTTGATATTATGGCCCTATTCATGGTAGTAGGAGCATGTTATTGTGCCTCCATGTCTGGTCATGACCTTGGTTCCATCTTTCTTTTCAATCTCATAAGGCTGCTTTCTCCTACTCTTGTTTGAAGGCCTCCCTACTTTTTTTCATAGACAGGTGGCTTGATTTCACACCCATTCATCTTCTTCCACTCTCTCCTATCTCTGCAAGGCTTGATAATTGGTTGGTATGCTAGCTTGAATGCCTCAATACTGTAGCAGGAGTGCACCAAAGTCTCAGGGTCAATTCTTTCATGTCTGCGGCATGCAATAGCATGGTGACATGGAACTGCACTAAGATCCCACCTCTTGCATGTACAACTCTCTTCCTTGATGTCAACAATGTATGTCCTGTTCTTGTTGTCAACCTGGAAAATGCCATCACCAGCCCCTGAAACCATGCATGTAGATGACAACTCAATATTCTTTTCAACTCTTTTCCTTATTTTTGGGCATATAGAGCCAGGCCAGTTCTCTGCCTCCTTTCTTTTATTGTAGAATCTGACCATGAGCTGGGTTTTGATCTTGTCAATCATTGATCTGATCAGCATCTCCCTAGCCTCAAGGATATATTTGTTGAAAACCTCACAGTTGATGTTCAGAAGGATATCACACTTAGGCAATTCTCTTTGGAAACCCCTGACCCAAGTGTTTGGTGGTAGTTGCTCAAGCCATGTGTAGGCTTCCAAGCTCATGGCCTTAAGTTCCTCCATGTTTGCAGCCAACAGTTCAGGTGTTGTGCTCCTTGCACACTTCCATAACTGGTTCTTCAGTACATCTCCTTTGTGTGTTTGCTGAAAATTCTGCCATATATGCCTGACACAATGTCTATGCTTTGAATCAGGAAAGTGCTACCTCACTCCCTTGATCAGCCCCTTTTGCTTGTCTGACATAATAGTCCATGGCTCTGTACTGAGTATTCCCAAGTCACTCTTCAGGTTTGACAAAAACCATTTCCATGTATCAGTGTTCCCTACCTCCACAACTGCAAATGCCAGAGGGTAAATGCAGTCATTGGGATCCATCCCAATAGCACACAACATAACACCTCCATACTTGCTCTTCAGGTGGCATCCATCTAAACATATGGCAGGCCTGCAGGCTTGCATGAAACCCCTTTTGCAGGCATCCAGAGAGAAACAACAACTTCCAAATATGCCATCATTAAACCCACATAGAAAGAGCTACCTGGGCTTGATGTTCTGACTTCTTGTGCATAATCCCACATGCTGCTGTACTGCTCTAACTCATCTCCTTCAAGGACCTTCTTGACTAGTCTCTTAGCCCTTCTAAGTTTGCTCCTTGTAGCTGCCATGTTCCAGTCCTTCTGAACCACCCTTGCAAAATTCTTCATGTTCTACTCTGAATCAATATATTTTCCAGCAATGAAGGGAGCAGTGAATGACTTCACAGACCATTTCTTTATGCAGGTATGCTTTGGGTTGTATTTCTTGACCATCAACCATTTTGTTCTACCATCAAATGATGCAAACAAAGACCAAGGGCAACCTTCTTCACAAATGGCTTGTAGTCTTTTCCTATTATTTCTAGGGCACTTAATGTCAACCCTTTCCCTACAGATGTACTCTTTGATAGCTCTCCTCAGTAACTCAACACTTGCAAATGTCTGGCCCACTTGGAACTCTGGTTAGACAGGTCTTCTTCTCTAAAATATTTGAAATTGAGCTTAACCTTATCTTCATCAGAAGAAGGCAAACACAGGTCCACATCTTCAATAGGATCATCAGGTTGTTCTCGGATTGCTAAACCTTTACCTTTATCACAATCAACATTTCTGTCAAACAAGTCATCGTCATCTTGCAGATCAATATCTGAACAAAAAGTTGGGGATTGAAATCTTCATCAGAATCATGAATTGCTGAAGATATAATTGTTGAATCACCAACTCCATCTTCTGCATCCATGTTTAAACCCCTACAGGTTTTCCTTCTGCCCCTGAACTCAAATTGAAATGTATGAATATATTCTCCTTGCTAAGGAGGACCTGGTATGTACTCCTCTTCTTCTGTCTCTTCCTCACTTTCTGCCTCATACAATTGATCTTGCTCAGTCTGCTCCTGTAACACTTGCACTTGCTTAGCATTTTCCTCTTGCACTTGGAGTTGAAGTGACTGCTCCTCTTGCACTTGGTCAGAATGATCCTCTTGCACTGGCAGTTGATGTGACTGCTCCTCTTGCACTTGCTCCTTCTTAGGCCTCAGGCCACTGAATTTGGCCAAAGGAGGATCCTCATCATCAGAATGAACTGGAACAGGGGAAATATATGACCTCATGTTGTCATCATGATCAAGAAATATCTGCTGGAAATGGTTCCCATTCAGAACACAATCCTTCATGTTCTCTGTCATTGTGTCGTCCCCTAACTTAATTTCTCTTAAGCCATTCTTATATACTGTCAGTCCAGGAACACACCAGTAAGCCCTGATCCTGCCCTCAAACTCATACCCAATTTTCTGCACCAGACTGGCAACAATTGTAGGTGTCCAATTATCTATATCACAGTTGTCATACCAAATGGAGTGGCCCTTGTGATAACCCTATGCTTGCCTGCACATAGGAAATAGCCACCATGTATGACCTCAATAAAGAAGTGGTTGCTTAGGGGGCCTGCAAAACAAATTAAATGACAAAATGTTCAGACAGACAGTAATAACAGAGGGGAAGAGACAATGCAACTGCACAATGACACAACCATCCTATTTGAGAGCATCTGAGCTAGGAAATTGAAACAATGTGACTGCACCAGTGTAACAAAACTGTCAATGTTCAGACAGTAATAACAAAACTGTCAATGTTCAGACAAAAATGTTCAGCCACTTGAAGACATGACACAACCATGCTATTTGAAAGCATCTTTGCTACAAACAGCTCAGTGTAACTGCACCAATCTAACCAAAATGTCAATGTTCAGACAGGTTCAGAAATAGATAATTTAAACAGGTTCATACACTGAAAGTTCAGACATTTCTAGAACAAAATGATGGAATTCATGGCATATCAAGTAAACAAATGTATGATCTTTCACGTCCAAATGCGTGTTCTTTTAGGGGATCTGGCAAACAAACGATCATCTCATTAACAAAACAACATATGGTCGACACATGTAACCTAATTTAAGCTAACATTTTCGGCCAAAAAAATAGGGCATACCCTTTGACTAAAAATTCGAGCAATCAAAACCTTAATTACCTCTGTACAACAATAGTTCATCTACAAAGAACCTATCGAAAGGCCTCATGAAACCCTAATTTGGATCTGCCACTAACTTCACCATACACGGCTAAAACCCTACATTTGCACCCCATCCGTGACAAAAAAGAGGGCCAAGAACCCTAAACCCTACCCCGTATGCGCAATTAAGTAGGACGCGCACTCTTTCCCGGAGCTAAAATGGACAGATCGGGCAGAGAAGGTGGTGACAATGGCGACGTACCATACAGCGGCGGCGAGGCATGATCCTCACAACGGGAGGGAGTGAGAGGGACGTCACGCAGGCCCCTACCAAATGCAGCATACGGCGGCGGCTTGGCCTCCGACGACGAGCTCATGGCGGCCTTCACCACAGACCGCCACACCCGGCGAGGTCGAGGTCGCACCTCGGCAGCAACGACGAACAAGGAGCGGAGCAGGGGAGGGGAGCAGAGCGACTCGGTCTGGTGAGGTCCGACCAGGTGGATGGATCGGTCCGACCAGGTGGGCGAATGTTTTATTCACTGGCAATTTTGCAACCCCCCCCCCCCCCCCCCCCCGCATTCCCCCGAATCGATCGGCCCAGGGCGCCTGGCGGTGAGCTGGCGGTCAAAGCCCGCGTGGACATGCCAATCAACCGCCAAATCAGCATGCATGTAGAGGAAAACATATTTTGGACCCTAGATGACCACCTGAGACAAGTTGTAGGACTGTATTTTGGGTATTGTAAGTATGAGGACAAATGCGGCCAACGCGACGAGTATGAGGACCTGTAGTGATTTTTTCTCAAAAGGAAACAACTCCAATTGAACGCTTTATGGGTTTGATTGTGAATATTCACTACTACAGGATGGTCCAAACGCGACACTACGATCAGAGACCCTTTGACGAAACTGTGTGCGATGCCATAATCGCAAACGGTGGTGTAAAAAACCCGTCAAAAAAGGTGCAAAACGTTTGCGATGACGGATGCATCAAACACGGTTCAGATTTTAGTTGCGTGTGCGATGCAGGGCATACGGTTTAGTTCAATTAACTGTTTGGGATGAGGTCGAACAAAAGAAATGGGCAGCCAGATGAAGGCGTGTGCGATATACAGCATATAGTTCACCAAGATGAACTGTGTGTGATTAGGCAACACAATGGAAACGGTTCAACTGAACAAGATGTGTGTGATACGCGGCAAACAGGTCCGTAATCAGAAATGTGTGCGAAGACCAATAATAACATAGATGATTGCTGCTAATAAGCCGTGTGATTTGCTCTGTCTACAGTAGAATAACATGTATGTATATATATATATATGTAACTGAAATAAACATCCAATTACATAAGTGACTATACAGATCATTCGCACACACCTCAATAAACAATTGCATGCATTCTAAAGTAGGAGAAACGATCGTCTAGTCATCTACTTCTTGTGACGCTCCCGCCACTGCTCTGTGGCTCGACCCCTCGTCTGGGGCAGGAAGAAGACACTTCCTCATGTCAACGATCCATGGCCGTGTACTTGACATGTTGTTCATCCAGTCTCTCATGCCACACACTGTGCCAGACGTTCTTGTCCTTATTGCTTTCATTCTTCATCTTCATGTAGTAGGGGTCGATGATGGCCGAGGCAAGGTCAACCACGGAGTTCAGTTTGTTTTTGTCGCTGCCCCAGACCTTGTAGTGGTGCTGGATGTTGATAAGATTCGGGCATTTCAAGTCCGAAACCTTGAGCGCTTTTAGATCGTTGGTGGTGTCCACCATAGCGAAACTGTAGTCGGAGCTGTTGATAAACCTGGAGAAACGCTCGCAAGGCCTTGTGGCAAGGTGGTAGTGGAAGACGAGGACGTCATGTCGCACGCACAACTGGGCGACGACAACCTTCTGATCGTGCCCGGCACGACCGATGGTGTACTCGAGGTCGAAGCCGACCACTCGGTACTTGTCCTTGGCAAGGAACCGCTCCATAGTTTGGACGGAGCTTTCCACCGAGACCGGATCATTTGTGTACACCACCGAGAGGGCCTTCCCCTCATGTGGGTGTCCACTATGTGATGCGTGGTGAACTGCCCGCCGTTATCGCCGTCGGCCGCTGGGAGCGCCATTGGAGCCACGGGGAACGCCATTGGAACCGCTAGATGTCCTCTCTGTATGTGACATCGTGGGTGTGCTTATTGTGTCGTGTGACGTGAGAGATATAAGGTAAATGGCCGCAGGAATAAATGGGGGCTGGTCCTGGATTCTCTGCGCGTCCGCATGGTAGTTTTTACAGTGGGTAACTGCATCGTCGCGCCGCGCCCGGCGCAACCACATGCACACGAACGTGTGTGATCGTGCGTCGGCCCCAAACACTGGCAGCGCGCGTGGAGGGACGAGGGAAGAGCACTCGGAGGGACGCGAGAGCAGAGCGCGCGCGGCGGGACGCGAGCAGAGCGCGCCGCGGCCGCCTGAACTGCAAGCAACCACACGCATAGAGCTGTTGAACACGCAGGAAATGGTCGCCTACAAGCCGGCCGGCAGTTGCGTCGCTGCGTAGAGAGCGAAGGTGTGCTACCACGTCTGTCTAGTCTATAGTCCCCTTTATATTCTGTGCCATACTTTGCCCTCAAATTTAACCAACAAAATCTTAATGCATTTTATAAAAATTATGTAATTGGAAACTATGTTCAAATACGAATCCAACTATATAATCTTTGGCGACATGCATTCGTATTTTATTAGTTAAATCATACTTATAAACCAGGACGGGGGTATAGTAGGTAATTAAATCGCAAACATTTTTTAATTAACCATATGTGTACGTGGCCTTTCGTCCTCCTCTCGCAGACGACTTACAACGCAAGCTTGCGCAGCGCGCGGGGGCGTTCTTTTGGCCAAACGGTGGTGCCAATGAATCGTCGATGAGCCCGTTCCCGGGCAGCCTCGCAGGTTCCCGCGCAAGCTTCCCGCCCGACTCGGTGAAATCCCCCAAAATCCCAATGCTTACCGGCCTGCTATAAAAACCCTCATGGCCGGCGAGTCCCGCATCATATTTTTCCCTCCCTCCCTGTACCTTATCTCGCCTGCTTCTCCCACAATCGCCAATGCCACCGGTCCATCATCGTCACTCAGCCACTCCGCCATCATCAAAGGATAGCTCGAGCTAGGAGGCTATACCGCGGCGGCGGCGCAGTCCCCGGCGTAGTGTAGTGCGCGTGGTGTCCCTGTTGGGTGTGCGCGGAACACCCACCACACGCTCCGCCGCCGGTGCCCGTCGGCAGCTGTTGCCGGCTGCCGTTGCCGCCACTCCGCCGTCGAAAGCCAGGGCCATCGCCCGCTCCGCCACCACGGCCCGAAGGCGGGAGGTGGCCGTCGTCGCCGCCATCCCACTGCCGGCCACCGTGGACATGACCCGCTCCGCCACCGCGGCCCGAAGGCGAGAGGTGGTGGTCGTGGCCGCCACCCCATCGTCGGCCACCGTGGCCGCCAGCCCACCGTCGACCGTCGGGGTCATCACCCGCTCCGCCACCGCCGGCCGAAGGCGGGAGGCAAAGGTGGATGCCCGCACGTGCGTCAGCGACCTTGCGCGCTACACTGAGTTCCTGCGGGAGGAGGAGGAGCGCCTCGTTGAGCATGCAAAGAGCCTTACCGCCGCCGTGGCCATGGCACACGCTGCCTCGGAGGCGAGGAATTAGGAGATCTACGAGGAGAACCACCGCTTCGAGAGGGGTCGTCTGGAGCAGCAGAGGGCGTTCGAGGTGATCGCCGCTGAAGCTGCAACAGTGGCAGGCACCGTATTGCGGTTACCCAGCTCGTCGGTAGGCTCCTCCTCCTCCACCTCTTACTGAGCGGCTCGGCAGAGGAGAGGCAGCCGGAAGTAGTACAAATCCCCTCCGCAGTAGTAGTAGTATTTAGGGGCTATTTTGTTCAGTTCATCTGACTATAGATGTGGTGGAACTGTACAACGTACTTAAAATTAGCTACTATATATAGTTGAACTAGCTATTTCAGTACGTGGTTGGCAACAATTGGGGAAAAGTTTGGTCGGTTCAACTGTCGAGTTGAACTGTTTGTATAAATTAAGAATGGCTGCTTAATCTATGAATGAAATCTATGCTTAATTACTGAATTTTAGTTGCAAAAATTAGATACTGCTAGTGATTTTTAGCTTCATATTTTCACAAATCGCAGTGTTACAAGGTTGACAAATGGCAATGTTACTAGATCAACAAATGTCAATCTTTCCAGTTTGACAAATGGCAACATACCTAATATGACAGATGCAAATCTTACCAAATTGTTTGTAAGTGGTTGCACATGGGTCATCCAAAAGAACCATTTGCGTTGAAGAGATGCACAAATCCTGCTCGGCACATTTTCCCTTGGCTTCCTGGGGAAGCTCTCGGTTTGCATACGGGTGTTCTAACTAAAACGTTTGTGATGAGTGTTTTATATTTAAAAACCATTGACGTTTTTTTCAAAAGAAAATTGTTTGATAAGTATGTACATTAAGAGAGAATTTATATTTCAAGTATGTACAGCAAGTTCGTTCAAACCATATCTTTCATTCAGTCCTACTGTGAATTTATATTTATATGATCGAGATACAGTATTAAACCCAAGAAAAAACTATTTCCAGCGGCGGCGGAGGCGGTGTGCCGCGCCGTCGTTGTCGGTGTCGTCCTCCGGGACGCCGTTGTCGACGGCGGCGTCCCATGTCGCTGAGGGGGCGCACGCACGGAGAGGAAGGCGGGCGGCCATGGAAGTCAAAGGGCTCGCTTCCCAGTGAGCCTGCGCAGCGTACAACTCGTATGCTTTCCGGTGAGCCTGCGCATTCGAGGACAGCTTGCACGCCTCTTGGTCAGCCTGCGCACCGGACTGCGCTCGCACGCCTCCCGTTCAATCAAGGTCAAGCAGCTGTCCGCACATCACCTCCTACAGCCACTAAAACCAAGACACGTGGCGTCACGTGAATGGTTAACAGAATGCACACTGTTTGAATTATACAAACGTTTGAGATATTAAAGTGGCAACTATTTTTTCAAAATGCTTTTGTTGGCTGTCATTATTCGAGTGCGCCTTCTCTCAAAATGGACACGAAAAATACCACATCATGTTGGGTGCCATTCCATGATAGCATGCCAAGTTTCATGAATATCAGACGAGTTTTGGATTTACTAGAATTTAAAAATAAAGTATCTCAACGTTTTGCCGGCAATCAACGGTGCTCTGGTGTTTGAAATTCATTCCCATTTCTTGCATGGTACCTAAGCATGCACCCAAGGACACAAATTTGATTTTTCAACCAATTTATATGCATTGGAGCATGTGCATGGAGTTCAAATTTGAATTATGCACATAAATGCATTGATAACTCAGATAATGCATAAAAATGTCCAAACGAACCCCGAAAAATCACAAAAATGGACACAACACTCCTGTTGTTCTATGTTGACACGACTTTGAAAGCAATAAGAGGCAATGAATATCGTTTCGCCCCCAAAGGTGGGACGTTCCCTACCGAAACCATCATGCTTGTTGTGAGAAGCTCTGGTTTGTGAGAAGCATATACCCAACCTGCCCCAAATGGGACAAAAAATTTACCACGGCATGTTAATGCCGCTCCATGATAGCATGCCAAGTTTCATGAATTTCAAACGAGTTTTGGATTTACTAGAATTTAAAAACCAGGTATCTCAATGTTTTGCCGGCAATCAACGGTGCCCTGGTGTTTGAAATTCATTCCCTTTTCTTGCATGGGACCTAAACATGCACCCAAGCACACAGATTTTATTTTTCAACCAATTTATATGCACTGGAGCATGTGCATGTAGTTCAAATTTGAACTATGCACATAAATGCATTGAAAACTCAGTTAATGCATAAAAAGTCCAAACGAAAGCCGAAAAATCACAAAATTGACACAACACTCCTGTTGTTCTATGTTGACATGAGAAAAAATTTGAAAGCAATAAGAGGCAATGAATATTGTTTCGTCCCCAAAGGTGGGACGTTCCCTACTGAAACCATCATGCTTGTTATGAGAAACTCTGGTTTGTGAGAAGCATATACCCAAACCTGCCCCAAATGGGACAATTTTTTTACCATGGCATGTTGATGCCGTTGCATGATAGCATGCCAAGTGTCACGAATTTCGGACGAGTTTTGGATTTACTAGAATATAAAAACTAGGTATTCAATGTTTTGCCTGCAATCAACGGTGCCCTGGTGTTTGGAATTCTTTCTTGCATGGGACCTAAGCATGCACCCAAGGACACAGATTTGATTTTCCAACCAATTTATATGCACTAGAGCATGTGCATGTAGTTCAAATTTGAGTTATGCACATAAATGCATTGAAAACTCAGTTAATGCATAAAAATGTCCAAACGAACCCCGAAAAGTCACAAAAATTGACACAACACTCCTGTTGTTCTATGTTGACACGAGAAATTTTTTGAAAGCAATAAGAGGTAAAGGATATCGTTTCATCCCCAAAGGTGGGACGTTCCCTATCGAAACCATCATGCTTGCTGTGAGAAGCTGTGGTTTATGAGAAGCATATACCTAAACCTGCCCCAAATGGGGCAAAAAATTTACCACGGCATGTTGATGCCGCTCCATGATAGCATGCCAAGTTTCATGAATTTTAGACGAGTTTTGGATTTAATAGAATTTAAAAAGCAGGTATCTCAATGTTTGCGGCCGAGTGACGGTGGCAGGGTGTTTGACATTCATTCCCATTTCTTGCATGGGACCTAAGCTTGCAACCAAGGACACATATTTGAATTTTCAACCAATTTATATGCATTAGAGCATGTGCATGTAGTTCAAATTTGAATTATTCACATGAATGCATTGAAAACTCAGTTAAGTATAAAAATGTCCAAGCGAACCCCGAAAAATCCAAAAAATTGACACAACACTCCTGTTCTTCTATGTTGACACTAGGAAAAAAATTGAAATTGAGAAGTGGCAACGAATATCGTTTCGTCCAGAAAGGTGAAACGTTCCCTACCGAAACCATCACACTTATTGTGAGAAGCTCTGGTTTATGAGAAGCTTATACCCAAACCTGCCCCAAATGGGACAAAAATTTTACCACGGCATGTTGATGCCGCTCCATGATAGCATGCCAAGTTTCATGAATTTCGAACGAATTTTGGATTTACTAGAATTACAAAAGCAAGTACGTCGACCTTTGCCGGAGAGCCACGGTGCCGTGGTGTTCGAATTTCATCCCCATTTCTTGCATGGGACATAAGCATAAACCCATGGACACATATATGATTTTAAAACCCATGTTGGTGGACCGGAGCATGTGCATGTAGTTTAATTTTGAATTGTGCACCTGAAATGGCAAGAAAACCAATTTAATGTATAAAATGTTCAAACGAACCCTGAATAATTCCAATTCTTTTACGACACACATATAGTTGCATGTTCACTTCAGATAAAAGGTCTAGCAATTCAAACACCGCCCATTGCCTCTGTGACCCCATTATGTAATTCAAATCAAGATGAAATATCAAGTACACACACAGTTTATTATCACCAACCGTGTGAGATGAAACACAAAATATCCTGGAGCACCGTCGGTGTATAGTACGCCTATGGCTTACACGAGAAGGTGCGTCGAATACTGTCCACAGCCGGCGTCTCAAGCACACTAGCTCGCTCCCCAAATATCATTTCACTGTTCAATCGTCGCTGGTGAAAGATGGGCACGTGGACCTGCGTCGTGAGTGCAACTTCGGTGGCCCACTCCGGCGAGAGCGCGGCCGCAGCCGCCATGCGCGTGCTAACAAGGTGCATGAGCGCGGCCGCAATCTGCGACCGGGCGGCCAAGGCAGCCCAAACAGCCGTTGTTGCTTCTCAGGTGGCGGCAACAACATCTCCCTCGGGGATATCAACTGGCGAGAGCGGCACAGCAGCTCTCCGTTCTGCAGCGGTGGCCTTAGCCCTGATGGAGGCCGCCCACGACCATGTCGAGGCCGCCCATGCCCAGCTCATGGCGGTCACCGCACAAATCGAACGAAGATTCTCCAACAACGGTCGACCCACGACCAAAGAGTTGGCAATCGTTGTGAGCGTTCGAACAGCCGTCCGTTCCTCCACCGCATACCTTGCAACGACGGAGCCCGTCCAAGCCCAGATCGTGTCCGCCCACGCCCAACTCCTGGCAGCCTTTTCCAAAGAGATGGCGGATGCGGATGGCGAGATGATTGCCGAGTATGGTGCGATGGATGCCATGGAGCCCCTTCCCCAGGAGATCGTCGGGCGCGAGCTGGACAGGGAGGCGGCGGCGGAGATCGATGAGCACCAGCCGTAGTACTAGTACTCTTTGTTTTGTTTAATTAAGAGCGCTAGTGTTTAATTTGTTAGAGTAATGTTTAGGTCAGCTAGCTCTGTTTAATTGCTGAACTTGCTCGATTAAGAAGTGTGGGTGTGTTGTAGTCTTCTTTTTATACCCAAATTATGCAATGATGTGGATGACCACTGTAACCAGGGAAATTTGAACCAAATTTTTTGACATTCAAACTCATCACACACGGTTTAAGCTATCTGAATCGTTTTTGATGTTCACATATCGTACACAGTTCTGAATAAGGGACCGTGTCTGATGACACTTTGCGCGCCAGTTTTTTCGCTGAAGTGATTCCAAATTTTCGGCTTCCGCGGAAATATCTACCTCCCTGCCCCCTCCCCCTTACCAAAAGCCACATTTCCCCTGTTTCCGCCTTCCTTTCCAATTTGAAACCTTCACTCGTTGCTTGCAGCACCGCCTCCTCACCGGCGACCCTCCTTCACGCTGCTCGGCCTCGTATATCCAGGTAGGTAATCCACATCCGACCCCCATCTTCATCCTCCTTCCACATCCCACATGCCCCGACCGCCGGCGCGAGCGCGGCACCTTCCACCCAAATCACCGACCCCTCCACCTAATAAGCACCGCCCTAAGCCATGGTGCACACAGTATAGCCAGGATCTCAAGGAGCATTTGGCAGCGGAGAAGCAAATTGCGGCCGCACGCGCGGATGAGGTCGCAATGGCTGCCATTCGTGCCGACCCCCAGATCTTGGAGGAGCACCTTGCCATTTGCTAGCTACGCCGGTTAAGCATGCTCGGTTTACCCATTGCGTGTGCTGCTCCTGCCTTTCCTTCACAACTTCTAGTGAATTGTGCTATCTAATTTTACCATGCAATCTGTTGTTCTAGTGTATATGTTCTATATGTCGTGCAGTGTGGTGCTCACTTATTAACTATTTTGTTAATTAGTTGTTGTCTTCAGTTAGCTGTTTGGTTCAATTCTGCAAAGGTGATGTTCAATTCTTCAGGCTGCAATTTTGTATTGTCTTCCATGTGAGAAATAAATCGAATTTATCTTTACAAAATACATGAGAAACGAATACAATTGCTATATTTCCAAGTTGTCAAGCATGCTTGGTTTGGTTATACATTGTGCAATGGGGTGCTCACTTAACGTTTGGTTCATTTGTGTTGTGGTGTTTAGTTAATTGTTTGGTTCAATTTTGCAATGCGATGTTCAATAGTTGTGGGTCCATTCTGTTATTGTATACCATGTGAGGAATAAATTGAATTTGGCTGTAGTAAATACATGAGAAACAAATACAATTGCTATATTTCCAAGTTGTTAAGCATGCTTGGTTTGGTTAACTGTTTGATCTTCTATTAGGAGTATGTTATATTGTGCAATGTGGTGCTAAGTTAAGGTTTGGTTCATTTGTTGTGGTGTTTAGTTAACTGCTTGGTTCAATTCTGCAATGCGATGTCCAATTCTCGTGGGTAGAATTTTGTATTGTTGTGCATGTGAGGAATAAATCAAATTTGGCTGCACTTAATACATGAGAAATATATACAAGTGCTATATTTCGTAGTTCTTAATCATGCTTGGTTTGGATAAATGGGTTTTCCATGTGGCTTGAATTAATCTGATGAATCTGCAATGTGCTTATTTTTCATCAACATATTTTACTGATAGCATGCGAACCCTTACTTAACCTGATGACTAACTACCTTATATGTGTTGCAGGGAAACAATGGGAAGCACTGAGGTTTACAATCGAGGTTAGCACATGCATGGTCCGTTGTCTAATAGCATATTATTGTGCAATTGCAGGAACCATTCTAATATTTAGGGTTTTAACAATTTGGTCTTGCACATGTAGGTCCTGATGTCAGAGGTTTTGACCCACTGTTTGACCCATTTTGCACATGGGGAAATGAGTTGTCCATGAATATCAATCAAATTAAGAAACTCAAAAAGATTGTTAGGATAAAGAAATTAGACAAAAAACAACAAGGTCTTTGTCTGCACAATGAAGAAGACATCAGTTCACTACAAGATGGTACTAACTATTATACCTTGCCTTTTTTATTCCTTTGCCCCATTTCCAATATAGAGAAGATATTGATGCACATATTTGTTTTCAGGCCTTTACAAAGCAGTTCACTGATGATTACCTCTCAAACCACCTCTATGGTCAGGAGGCGAGGAAGGTTTTCATAAAACACCCACAGTTCAATATTGAAGTGTTTCTGAAGAGGTCGAAGGACGGATGGTCAATCATCCATAGGCACTGGCCTAAAGTTGAAAAGACCTTCAACATGAATGAAGGATCAATATTCGCCTTCTGCTTCAGCAGTTTTCCAGATGAGATGCATCTGTCTATATACCATCTATGATGCTAATTTCGAAAGGTTGTACATGTTGCATGTGAAACTTGGTGCTGGTGCAGTTGTGTAATGGGGTAGCTGAGTGCTGAAGCTATATCATGTTGTACTCTGATGTATTTCAATTATGAAATTCTGCTTCCTTAATATGGAAATGAAATATATTATGTGCTTAATATGAATGGCAATTAGATTAATAAATGGATTATTAATAATAGGGCAATTAGCCTGCTAATGGCGAATTAGCCTGCTAATTGGGTTTTGCTATTGCAAACGGTTATTGAAAAAATACCATGGGCAATGACTTCAGGCAACGCACACAGTTTCTAGGAATAAACCGTGTTGGATCAATGAAAAATCACACACGACTTTCTCTTGAAAACTGTTTGCTTTAGGCCACCTTGCGCAAACGTTTACCACATAGAAATTGTGTGTGATGAACAATCTTTGCCACACAGTTTCTTCTATGGACCGTGTGTGATGTATTTAATAATGCAAACGATAAAATTGTTAATATCGTGTGCAATGCAACGCTATCACAAATGATTTAACGGGAAAAATTGTGTGTGATCTACCTGTGAATGGAAGCGTTTACCTTGGAGAAACTATGTGGGATGTACATACGAATGGAAATGTTTAGCGGGGACTCACTGTGTGGGATGTACTTGCGACCGGAAACAATTTCGCCTGTATAATTGTATTTTTTAGCTATACTGTACGTATTTCTGTATTTGAGCGCTCGCCGGTCGCACACGACCTCATTTTACCGTGTGTGCCAGGAGGGCATATCGCCGACGGTTTTTGGGTCATGTGTGAAGGACCCCCCTATCGCCCACACTCACTAGGCGACGGTTCCAAATGCCGTCGCGGAAAGGGGTTAGAAACTGTTTGTATAGTACCAACGCGTACTAGTGAGTCACTAGCCCCAACATTTCGCTACACGCTGTAAGGTATCTGCCACGAACCGCCGCCTCCTAAAAAAAAGCTAGGGCCCTCGCCGATGACGCCGCAGGTCCGCCTCGTCTCTGATGGCCCTAGGGTCATGGGGCGCGATGGATCCTGTGAAGGGCTGGCTGGAGGGCTTCAATTTTAGTCGTTCCTTTTCATTTTGTTAGGGTTCATGTCCTGCTCAGGAAGACGAGAGGACGGTGGCTCTCTGAAGATGGAATAAAGGTCTCCTCGCCTAGCCCCCATTGCGTCAGTGCATCCAGCATCGTTGGTCGGTGTGTGGATGTGTGTCTTTGGGGAATCTATCTTTGGTGGATTTGCTCGGATCTCGTCGTTGTTCGTCTACATTCGTGTGTCTTTGGATTGAATCCTTCCAATCTACGTTATTCTTCATCGGCGACGGTTGTTATTCTGGTGTACTGGTCGTATGGAGCCTTAGCACGATGACTTTCCGACCGTCTACTACAACAAGTTGTGCCCGACTCCGGCGATGGGTTGGTGATGACGACGGCGCGCCTTCGGCTCGCTTCAGTGCTTGTTGTCGTCGCTAAGTGGTCTATGAATTTGGATATAATTTTTATTATTTCTGGTGTTCATTGTACTGTCATGATTAAAGGTGAATAAATCAAAAGTTTACTTGAAAAAATAATAGTCACGAGCCCACCTTTCTACAGTACAAATATTATCGCAAACCAATTTAAACAAACATCCACCCGCAAAAAAGAGAAAGATTTTAACAAACATTCGTGGTACCACATGCAAAGTTTCAGGTTGCATCGGTGTTAAAGAAAATGGTTTCAAGTAGCAGTGCATGCACACCGCGGACGAGTATATATGCTACTCCTCCATTTACTTATACAAGGCCACTATGTAATATACACTTTGCATCTATACAAGACCATCCACAGTAATCGAGGCAAAATTAATGATATTTTATAATACTAGCACCTATTTAATACTTGTATGCATGCATTCATAATGACAGTCAGCTACTTCCTCCATTTAGTTTCCTTGCATGCAGGCGGCATATTAATGGTCCCAGTAAACGAAAATAAAGGCTGACTTGCAAAGTAGGCATTAAATTTTATATTGGTACCTGCAATGTGAGTTTGTGGCTTTGTATATAAAAATGGAGGGAGTAAGAGCAACTCCAACAGGGTGACACATTTCGTCCGCAGGCATCCGTTTGGGTCGGCGCGGCCCAACGCGCCGACCCAAACGGACGCGCGTCCGCTTTTCGTCTGCGGGCGACCCATTTCGTCCCCTGGCGTCCGTTTGGGTCGGTGCAAACACAAAAGTCGGCACAACGCGCCGACCCAAACGGACGCGCGTCCGCTTTTCGTCCACGGGTGACGCATTCCTGGCCCATTTTTGAGGCGGATTTGCGTCGGCGCGGACACGAGACCGACGCGCCCTCTCGCCTTCTCCTCCCCCGGGCCCGCTGGTCGGTGGCACACTGGCCTCCCCCATCCAACAACAACCCTTGCCTGCCTCCTTCATCGCTGACGCAGCTGCCCATTTTTTCCGGCGACTCTGCCAGCTACCGGCACCGCAACATCCGCACAGCAACGCCGCCAACTCCCACGTCGCCCGCCACTGCCGTCTTGCCGTCGGGGAGCCGACTGCTTCCCACCCCCGTGTTGGGGAACGCAGTAATTTCAAAAAATTTCCTACGCACACGCAAGATCATGGTGATGCATAGCAACGAGAGGGGAGAGTGTAGTCCACGTACCCTCGTAGACCGTAAGCGGAAGCGTTATGACAACGCGGTTGATGTAGTCGTACGTCTTCACGATCCGACCGATCCTAGTACCGAAAGTACGGCACCTCTGCGATCTGCACATGTTCGGCTCGGTGACGTCCCACGAACTCTCGATCCAGCTGAGTGTCGAGGGAGAGCTTCGTTAGCACGACGGCGTGATGATAGTGATGATGAAGCTACCGACGCAGGGCTTCGCCTAAGCACTGCAACGATAAGACCGAGGTGGATTATGGTGGAGGGGGGCACCGCACACGGCTAAGACAATGTCTATTGTTGTGTTCTAGGGTGCCCCCTGCCCCCGTATATAAAGGAATAAGGGGGGAGGCCGGCCGGCCCTTGGGGCGCGCCAAGGAGGGGAGGAGTCCTCCTCCAAGTAGGAGTAGGACTCCCCCTTTCCTAGTCCAGTTAGGAGGAGGAAGGAGAGGGAGAGAGGGAGGGAAAGAGGGGGCGCCGTCCCCCCTCCTTGTCCAATTCGGACTCCTCAAGGGGGGGGGGCGGCCAGCCCTATGGCCCCCTCCTCTCTCTCACAAGGCCCATGTTGGCCTATTAGTCCCCCGGGGGGTTCCGATAACCCCCCGGCACACCGATAATTATCTGGTGACCCCTGGAACTCATCCGGTGTCCGAATATAGTCATCCAATATATCAATCTTTATGTCTCGACCATTTCGAGACTCCTTGCTATGTCTGTGATCACATCCAAGACTCTGAACTATCCTCGATACATCAAAACACATAAACTCATAATACCGATCGTCACCGAACGTTAAGCGCGCGGACCCTACGGGTTCGAGAACTATGTAGACATGACCGAGACACGTCTCCGGTCAATAACCAATAGCGGAACCTAGATGTTCATATTGGCTCCCACATATTCTACGAAGATATTTATCGGTCAAACCGCATAACGATATACGTTGTTCCCTTTGTCATCGGTATGTTACTTGCCCGAGATTCGATCGTCGGTATCTCAATACCTAGTTCAATATCGTTACCGGCAAGTCTCTTTACTCGTTCCATAATGCATCATCCCGCAACTAACTCATTAGTCACATTGCTTGCAAGGCTTATAGTGATGTGCATTACCGAGAGGGCCCAGAGATACCTCTCCAACAATCGGAGTGACAAATCCTAATCTCGATCTATGCCAACTCAACAAGTACCATCGGAGACACCTGTAGAGCACCTTTATAATCACCCAGTTACGTTGTGACGTTTGGTAGCACACTAAGTGTTCCTCCGGTATTCGGGAGTTGCATAATCTCATAGTCATAGGAACATGTATAAGTCATGAAGAAAGCAATAGCAATATACTAAACGATCAAGTGCTAAGCTAACGGAATGGGTCAAGTAAATCACATCATTCTCTAATGATGTGATCCCGTTAATCAAATGACAACTCATGTCTATGGCTAGGAAACTTAACCATCTTTGATTCAATGAGCTAGTCAAGTAGAGGCATACTAGTGACACTCTGTTTGTCTATGTATTCACACATGTACTAAGTTTCCGGTTAATACAATTCTAGCATGAATAATAAACATTTATCATGATATAAGGAAATATAAATAACAACTTTATTATTTCCTCTAGGGCATATTTCCTTCAGTCTCCCACTTGCACTAGAGTCAATAATCTAGATTACACAGTAATGATTCTAACACCCATGGAGTCTTGGTGCTGATCATGTTTTGCTCGTGAGAGAGGCTTAGTCAACGGGTCTGCAACATTCAGATCCGTATGTATCTTGCAAATCTCTATGTCTCCCTCCTTGACCTGATTGCGGATGAATTTGAAGCGTCTCTTGATGTGCTTGGTTCTCTTGTGAAATCTGGATTCCTTTGCCAAGGCAATTGCACCAGTATTGTCACAAAAGATTTTTATTAGACCCGATGCACTAGGTATGACACCTAGATCAGATATGAACTTCTTCATCCAGACTCCTTCATTTGCTGCTTCCGAAGTAGCTATGTCCTCCGCTTCACATGTAGATCCCGCCACAACGATTTGCTTAGAACTGCACCAACTGACAGCTCCACCGTTCAATATAAATACGTATCCGGTTTGTGACTTAGAGTCATCCGGATCAATGTCAAAGCTTGCATCGACATAACCATTTACGACGAGCTCTTTGTCACCTCCATAAATGAGAAACATATCCTTAGTCCTTTTCAGGTATTTCAGGATGTTCTTGACCGCTGTCCAGTGATCCACTCCTGGATTACTTTGGTACCTCCCTGCTAAACTAATAGCAAGGCACACATCAAGTCTGGTACATAGCATTGCATACATGATAGAAACTATGGCCGAAGCATAGGGAATTCCTTTCATTTTCTCTCTATCTTCTGAAGTGGTCGGGCATTGAGTCTGACTCAACTTCACACCTTGTAACACAGGGAAGAACCCTTTCTTTGCTTGATCCATTTTGAACTTCTTCAAAACTTTGTCAAGGTATGTGCTCTGTGAAAGTCCAATTAAGCGTCTTGATCTATCTCTATAGATCTTAATGCCCAATATATAAGCAGCTTCACCGAGGTCTTTCATTGACAAACTCTTATTCAAGTATCCTTTTATGCTATCCAGAAATTCTATATCATTTCCAATCAACAATATGTCATCCACATATAGTATTAGAAATGCTACAGATCTCCCACTCACTTTCTTGTAAATACATGCTTCTCCAAAAGTCTGTACAAAACCATATGCTTTGATCACACTATCAAAACGTTTATTCCAACTCCGAGATGCTTGCACCAGTCCATAATTGGATCGCTGGAGCTTGCACACATTGTTAGCATCCTTTGGATCGATAAAACCTTCAGGTTGCATCATATACAACTCTTCTTCCAAAAATGCATTCAGGAATGCAGTCTTTACGTCCATTTGCCAAATTTCATAATCATAAAATGCAACAATTGCTAACATGATTCGGACGGACTTAAGCATCGCTACGGGTGAGAATGTCTCATTGTAGTCAACTCCTTGAACTTGTCGAAAACCTTTTGCAACAAGTCGAGCTTTGTAGACAGTAACATTACCGTCAGCGTCAGTCTTCTTCTTGAAGATCCATTTATTCTCGATGGCTTGCCGAACACCGGGCAAGTCAACCAAAGTCCACACTTTGTTCTCATACATGGATCCCATCTCAGATTTCATGGCCTCAAGCCATTTCGCGGAATCTGGGCTCATCATCGCTTCCTCATAGTTCGTAGGTTCGTCATGGTCAAGTAATATGACCTCCAGAACAGGATTACCGTACCACTCTGGTGCGAACCTTACTCTAGTTGACCTACGAGGTTCGGTAGTTACTTGATCTGAAGATACATGATCATCATCATTAGCTTCCTCGCTAATTGGTGTAGGAGTCACATGAACAGATTTCTATGATGAACTACTTTCCAATAAGGGAGCAGGTACATTTACCTCATCAAGTTCTACTTTCCTCCCACTCACTTCTTTCGAGAGAAACTCCTTCTCTAGAAAGGATCCATTCTTAGAAACGAATGTCTTGCCTTCGGATCTGTGATAGAAGGTGTACCCAACAGTCTCCTTTGGGTATCCTATGAAGACACATTTCTCCGATTTGGGTTCGAGCTTATCAGGTTGAAGCTTTTTCACATAAGCATCGCGGCCCCAAACTTTAAAAAACGACAACTTGGGTTTCTTGCCAAACCACAGTTCATAAGGTGTCGTCTCAACGGATTTAGATGGTGCCCTATTTAATGTGAATGCAGCCGTCTCTAAAGCATAACCCCAAAATGATAGCGGTAGATCAGTAAGAGACATCATAGATCGCACCATATCCAGTAAAGTACGATTACGATGTTCGGACACACCATTACGTTGTGGTGTTCTGGGTGGCGTGAGTTGCGAAACTATTCCGCATTGTTTCAAATGAAGACCAAACTCATAACTCAAATATTCTCCTCCACGATCAGATCATAGAAACTTTATTTTCTTGTTACAAGGATTTTCCACTTCACTCTGAAATTCTTTGAACTTTTCAAATGTTTCAGACTTATGTTTCATCAAGTAGATATACCCATATCTGCTCAAATCATCTGTGAAGGTGAGAAAATAACGATACCCGCCGCGAGCCTCAATATTCATCGGACCACATACATCAGTATGTATGATTTAGTCATCTTGCCCATGAGGCATGGTTCGCAAGTACCATGTGATTCCAAAAGTCCATCAGAATGGAGTTTCTTCATGCGCTTTACACCAATATGAACCAAAAGGCAGTGCCACAAATAAGTTGCACTATCATTATAAACTCTGCATCTTTTGGCTTCAATATTATGAATATGTGTATCACTACTATCGAGATTCAACAAAAATAGACCACACTTCAAGGGTACATGACCATAAAAGATATTACTCATATAAATAGAACAACCATTATTCTCTGATTTAAATGAATAACTGTCTCGCATCAAACAAGATCTAGATATAATGTTCATGCTTAACGCTGGCACCAAATAACAATTATTCAGGTCTAAAACTAATCCCGAAGGTAGATGTAGAGGTAGCGTGCCGACTGCGATCACATCGACTTTGCAACCATTTCCCACGCCCATCGTCACCTCGTCCTTAGCCAATCTTCGCTTAATCCGTAGTCCCTGTTTCGAGTTGCAAATATTAGCAACAGAACCAGTATCAAATACCCAGGCACTACTGCGAGCATTAGTAAGGTACACATCAATAACATGTATATCACATATACCTTTGTTCACCTTGCCATCCTTCTTATCCGCCAAATACTTGGGGCAGTTCCGCTTCCAGTGACCAGTCCCTTTGCAGTAGAAGCACTCAGTCTCAGGCTTAGGTCCAGACTTGGGCTTCTTCACTTGAGCAACAACTTGCTTGTCATTCTTCTTGAAGTTCCCCTTCTTCCCTTTACCCTTTTTCTTGAAACTGGTGGTCTTGTTGACCATCAACACTTGATGCTCCTTTTTGATTTCTACCTCCGCAGCCTTTAGCATTGCGAAGAGCTCGGGAATTGTCTTACCCATCCCTTGCATGTTATAGTTCATCACGAAGCTCTTATAGCTTAGTGGCAGTGATTGAAGAATTCTGTCAATGACACTATCATCAGGAAGATTAACTCCTAGTTGAATCAAGTGATTATTATACCTAGACATTTTGAGTATATGCTCACTGACAGAACTATTCTCCTCCATTTTGTAGCTGTAGAACTTATTGGAGACTTCATATCTCTCAATCTGGGCATTTGCTTGAAATATTAACTTCAACTCCTGGAACATCTCATATGCTCCATGACGTTCAAAACATCGTTGAAGTCCCGGTTCTAAGCCGTAAAGCATGGCACACTGAACTATCGAGTAGTCATCAGCTTTGCTCTACCAGACGTTTATAACATCTGGCATTGCTCCTGCAGCGGGTTTGGCACCTGGCGGTGCTTCCAGGACGTAATTCTTCTGTGCAGCAATGAGGATAATCCTCAAGTTACGGACCCAGTCCGTGTAGGTTCTACCATCATCTTTCAACTTAGCTTTCTCTAGGAATGCATTAAAATTCAATGGAACAACAGCACAGGCCATCTATCTTCAACAATATAGGCATGCAAAAGACTATCAGGTACTAAGTTCATGATAAATTAAAGTTCAATTAATGAAATTACTTAAGAACTCCCACTTAGATAGACATCCCTCTAATCATCTAAGTGATCACGTGATCCAAATCAACTAAACCATGTCCGATCATCACGTGAGATGGAGTAGTTTTCAATGGTGAACATCACTATGTTGATCATATCTACTATATGATTCACGCTCGACCTTTCGGTCTCAGTGTTCCGAGGCCATATCTGCATATGCTAGGCTCGTCAAGTTTAACCCGAGTATTCTGCGTGTGTAAAACTGGCTTGCACCCGTTGTATGTGAACGTAGAGCTTATCACACCCGATCATCACGTGGTGTCTCGGCACGACGAACTTTCGCATCGATGCATACTCAGGGAGAACACTTGTACCTTGAAATTTAGTGAGAGATCATCATGCTACCGTCGAACTAAGCAAACTAAGATGCATAAAGGATAAACATCACATGCAATCAATATAAGTGATATGATATGGCCATCATCATCTTGTGCCTTTGATCTCCATCTCCAAAGCACCGTCATGATCACCATCGTCACCGGCTTGACACCTTGATCTCCATCGAAGCATCGTTGTCGTCTCACCAACTATTGCTTCTACGACTATCGCTACTGCTTAGTGATAAAGTAAAGCAATTACATGGCGATTGCATTTCATACAATAAAGCGACAACCATATGGCTCCTGCCAGTTGCCAATAACTTCGTTACAAAACATGATCATCTCATACAACAAAATTTAGCATCATGTCTTGACCATATCACATCACAACATGCCCTGCAAAAACAAGTTAGACGTCCTCTACTTTGTTGTTGCAAGTTTTACGTGGCTGCTACGGGCTGAGCAAAAAAACTGTTCTTACCCACGCATCAAAACCACAACGATTTTTCGTCAAGTATGTGTTGTTTTAAACTTCAACAAGGACCGGGCGTAGCCACACTCGATTCAACTAAAGTTGGAGAAACTGACACCCGCCAGCCACCTATGTGCGAAGCACGTTGGTAGAACCAGTCTCGCGTAAGCGTACGCGTAATGTCGATCCGGGCCGCTTCATCCAACAATACCGCCGAATCAAAGTATGACATGCTGGTAAGCAGTATGACTATTATCGCCCACAACTCACTTGTGTTCTACTTGTGCATATACCATCTTACGCATAGACCTGGCTCTGATACCACTGTTGGGGAACACAGTAATTTCAAAACTTTTCCTACGCACACGCAAGATCATGGTGATGCATAGCAACGAGAGGGGAGAGTGTAGTCCACGTACGCTCGTAGACCGTAAGCGGAAGCATTATGACAACGCGGTTGATGTAGCTGAGTGTCAAGGGAGAGCTTCGTCAGCACGACGGCGTGATGACGGTGATGATGAAGCTACCGACGTAGGGCTTCGCCTAAGCACTGCAACGATATGACCGAGGTGGATTATGGTGGAGGGGGCACCGCACACGACTAAGACAATGTCTGTTGTTGTGTTCTAGGGTGCCCCCTGCCCCCGTATATAAAGGAGCAAGGGGGGAGGCTGGCCGGCCCTTGGGGCGCGCCAAGGAGGGGAGGAGTCCTCCTCCTAGTAGGAGTAGGACTCCCCCTTTGCTAGTCCAACTAGGAGGAGGAAGGGGGAAGGAAGGAGAGGGAGAGAGGGAGGGAAAGAGGGGGCGCCGCCCCCTCCTTGTCCAATTCAGACTCCTCAAGGGGGGGCGCAGCTAGCTCTATGGCCCCCTCCTCTCTCTCTCTCACAAGGCCCATGTTGGCCCAATAGTCCCCCCGGGGGTTCCGATAACCCCCCGGCACTCCGATAATTATCATGTGACCCCCGGAACTCATCCGGTGTCCGAATATAGTCATCCAATATATCAATCTTTATGTCTCGACCTTTTCGAGACTCCTCGTCATGTCCGTGATCACATCCGGGACTCCGAACTATCTTCAGTACATCAAAACACATAAACTCATAATACCGATCGTCACCGAACGTTAAGTGTGCGGACCCTACGGGTTCAAGAACTATGTAGACATGACCGAGACATGTCTTCAGTCAATAACCAATAGCGGAACCTGGATGTTCATATTGGCTCCCACATATTCTATGAAGATCTTTATCGGTCAAACCGCATAACGATATACGTTGTTCCCTTTGTCATCGGTATGTTACTTGCCCGAGATTCGATCGTTGGTATCTCAATACCTAGTTCAATATCGTTACCGGCAAGTCTCTTTACTCGTTCCGTAATGCATCATCCCGCAACTAACTCATTAGTCACATTGCTTGCAAGGCTTATAGTGATGTGCATTACCGAGAGGGCCCAGAGATACCTCTCCGACAATCGGAGTGACAAATCCTAATCTCGATCTATGCCAACTCAACAAGTACCATCGGAGACACCTGTAGAGCACCTTTATAATCACCCAGTTACGTGGTGACGTTTGGTAGCACACTAAGTGCTCCTCCGGTATTCGGGAGTTGTATAATCTCATAATCATAGGAACATGTATAAGTCATGAAGAAAGCAATAGCAATATACTAAACGATCAAGTGCTAAGCTAACGGAATGGGTCAAGTCAATCACATCATTCTCTAATGATGTGATCCCGTTAATCAAATGACAACTCATGTCTATGGCTAGGAAACTTAACCATCTTTGATTCAACGAGCTAGTCAAGTAGAGGCATACTAGTGACACTCTGTTTGTCTATGTATTCACACATGTACTAAGTTTCCGGTTAATACAATTCTAGCATGAATACTAAACATTTATCATGATATAAGGAAATATAAATAACAACTTTATTATTGCCTTTAGGGCATATTTCGATCACCCTGATCCCCCACCACACAGCCGCGACCGCGACCAAGAAGCCGCCTCGACGCCCCGGCCAGATCCTCACCGGCACGCTCGTCGGACGCCGGCCCACTCGTCGGATGCCGGCAGGGCAGCTAGCTGGTCCGTGCGCGCCGCGACTCCCTTCGCCGGCCGTCTCCTTCGTCGACGCCCGCAAGCTGTTCGACAGTTTGCCAAGATACAAAATGGACTCCACCGATGAGTTATTTTTTCACAATTTCCTTGCGACCCCGACAATTCATCGTCCGATGACGAGGAGATATTGGCTGCCGTGTTGGTCCATCACCACCTCAACAACCAGCGGCCGTTGTTCCGTGGCTCCATTCCGGGCCACCTTCCGGCGTTGAATCGCAACCGAGAGAGCGGGCATTTCCTTCTTTGGAAGGACCACTTTGATACAACAAATCCGTTGTTCAAACATCAAAAATTCTGCCGCCGTTTCCGTATGTGTAGGCATCTTTTCAACCATATTAGAGAGGGGGTGGTCACCTATGATGACTATTTCGAGTGCAAAGAGGATGCCGTTGGCTAGATTGGTTTCTCCTCTTATCAAAAATGCATTGCCGCCATCCGAATGCTTGCGTACGGAGTGCCCGCTGATCTCATTGACGAGTTCGTCCGTATGAGCGAGTCTACATGCCTAGAGTCCCTGTATAAGTTCTGCAAGGCTGTTATTGTTGTGTTTGACCCTGAGTACTTGAGAGGCCGACTCCTGAAGGTACATCCTGTTTGTTGGCGATGAATGCCAGCAAGGGCTTCCCAGGGATGCTTGGCGGCATAGACTGCATGCACTGGGAGTGTAAGAACTACCCTTCTGCTTGGCAAGGGCAGTATAAGGGCCATATCAGGGCTTGCACTGCCGTACTAGAGGCCGTGGCGTCTCAAGATCTCTGGATCTGGCACTCTTTCTTTGGCATGGCCGGATCACACAATGATATCAACGTGCTTTGCGCTCGCCGGTGTTTGCTAGGCTTGCCGAAGGCAACAGCCCACCGGTGAACTTTACTATCAACGGCCACAACTACGACAAAGGATACTACCTGGGTGACGGTATCTATCCTCAGTGGACCACTATTATCAAGGCAATCCCCAACCCTGTCGGAGAGAAGAGGAATAGACTTGCCCAAGAGCAGTGCTAGGAAGGATGTCGAGCGTGCCTTTGGTGTTTTGCAATCTCGATGGGGCATCGTTCGGTATCCTACTAATACCTGGAGCACGCAGAAACTGTGGGAGGTGATGACTGCTTGTGTGATCATGCACAATATGATCGTAGAAGACGAGCGCCCAGAATGTCTGTACGATCAAGGGTTTCAGTTTCAGGGTGAGAATGTTATGCCTGAGTTTGGAGGAGCGGCAACGTTTGAACAGTTCACCCAATTTCATCATGACATGCGTGATTGGGAAACTCACGTGCAACTGCAAAATGATTTGGTTGAGCATATGTGAGCTCATGTTGGCAACCAAGAGATGTATCTTCTTTTAATCGGCTTGCAAAACTATGTGAGACATTTTTATTTTTATTCGGCTTGTAAAACTATGCTATTTTATTCGGTTCAAACTATGTTATTTGACTATATGTTTAAATGCAAATTCAATGCAAAAATTGAGCTATTTGTTGAAATAGGGCGGCCAGCTGGCCACGTCGTCACATATGGGTTGGCGCGTTGGGCGCGCTGCCGACCCATATCTAAAACAGGGCGGACGCCGGGCGGGCGGTCGACTCAAACAAAAAAATAACTGGACAAATGTGCCGTCCTTTTGGGTCGGCCCGTTGGAGTTGCTCTTGTTAGACTAAGTATATATTAGATATACGTATTGTAACACAACTTGTATTTGTACGGTTCCCTCTTATAAATATAAGACAGCCGTACCCACCAAGGGTATCGAGCATTGTTCCAAACCCTAATATGTTTAACATGGTATCAGACGACGCGTTCGATCCGCGTCACGCTTCCGCCTCCTCTGCTGCCGCCGCACCGGCCCCCGCCGCCGCGCCGCCTCTCTCCACTCTGGCGATGGAGTCACCGTTCCTGGCGTCGCCTCCACTTGCCTGGGCCCGATCTACTGCGTCAGGATCACAACCTCCCGCGCCACAGCGATCGCCCGCCATGCTGCCGCCGCTCGGTCGCCTGCTGCGCTTCCGATCGCGGCCACCCCGATCCAGTCGCGGGGCGCGCCTCCACCACCGGCCTCCTACGGCGCCAATGGGCAGCCGGCCTACGGTGGTCCTTCAGCCCCGGCCCCGTACCACGATGCGCCGCTGGCCTCGGGGCCCTATGGCGCTCCCATCCAGGCGCCGTACGGCGGCCCGTACCCGACGCCCTACCTCGCGCCGTCGGATGCGTCGTATGCGCCGTATGCTGCTCCCGCCCCGACGTCCTACGCCGCTGCCCAGATGTACGCCGCTCCTCCTACGCTCCCGTATGGTGCGCACTCCTCGGCGGCTTATGGCCATCATCAACAACCATCGGCCGATGCACTAATCCCATATAGTGCTGTCCTGCCGCCTGGTCCACCGCCTGATCTGCCACTCTCCGCGCCGATGGCCGAACCAGGGCCTTTTCACTTCGCCCATCTAGTGACGGTGAAGCTTTCTGCTGATAACTATCTCCTGTGGCACGCTCAAGTGTTGCCGCTGATGCGTAGCCACTACCTTGAAGGATATGTTGATGGCTCCCTGCCGTGCCCTCCGGCTATGGTTCCGGTACCCTCGTCCCATGGTGGCTCTGTCATGGTCCCCAACCCTGCTCATCGTCGGTGGACTGCTCAAGATCAAGCCATCCTGGGTGCTATTCAGTTATCGCTCACTCCATCCGTGGCTGGCATGGTCGTCTTTGCCGCCACGTCGAGGGATGCATGGACCACGCTTGACTCCAGCTTCTCCTCCCAGTCGCTCGCTCGTTCGTCTGCTATTCGCAACCAGCTGGGTGAGGTCAAGAAGAATGATCTCTCTGTCACTGCTTTCTTCAACAAAGTCAAAAGCTTGGCCGATACACTGTCCTCCATTGGGAAGCCGCTCCGTGATGAGGAGTTTACTTCATTCATTCTTAATGGACTGGACGAGGATTATGACTCTCTTGTTGAAAACGTCAACGGGCGTGACACGCCGATGCCACCCCGTGACCTCTACGCCCGCCTCCTTAACACGGAACAGCGGCTCGCTGCTCGTCGCTCTGTCGGAGTCTACACGGAAGGCCCTTCTGGGAACGCTGCTCTTCGCGGAGGTACCCGTGGTGCCAAGCAGAAACCGCTGCCGCCCTCGGGCAACCAGCCCCGTCCGCCCGCTCCCGCTCCTCCAACGGCTGGTCGCAAGCGACTTCACTGCGAGGCGTGTGGTGGTGGTGTCGAGTGTCAGCTTTGCGGTATTGAGGGGCACTTGGCGTCTCGGTGTCATCGTCGGTTTAAACGTGATTTCCTTGGCATCGGGAACAATGGGAAGGGTAACGAGAAGCAAGCTGCTCTTGCCACACAGGAGCTCGGATTCACTCCTTCATACTCTGTGGATCCTGCCTGGTACATGGACATAGGCGCCACAGACCATTTGACGAGCCAGCTTGACAAGTTGGCCACTCGACAGCCCTACACCGGTCATGATCAGGTTCGCACTGCCAACGGATCATGTATGCCCATCTCACATATTGGTCAGGCATCTCTTCTTTCCCGCACCACTAAAACCTTGCGTCTCCTTGATGTCCTTCACGTTCCTTCAGTCACACGTAGTTTACTCTCGGTTCCTAAATTAACTCTTGACAACAATGTGTTTGTTGAGTTTCACCCTTTTCATTTTTTTGTTAAGGACCGGGACACGAGGGACGTTCTTCTTAGTGGTCGAGCTCGCGACGGCTTATATGCGCTTGATGTGCCACGAGTGCTTGATGTGCCACGAGTGTCTCAAGTGTTCAGTGGCGTGTGGGTGTCGTCGTCACAGTGGCATTCTCGCCTTGGCCACCCTGCCACTCCCATTGTGCGCCATGTGCTTCATCGTCATCGTCTTCCCGTTGAGTCTAGTAATAAGGAGTTTCTAGTTTGTGATGCTTGTCAACAAGGCAAGAGTCATCAGTTGCCCTTCTCTGTATCAAGTCGGGTTGTCAAGGCTCCTCTTGAACTTGTGTTTTCCGATGTGTGGGGCTATGCCCAAACCTCTGTTAGTGGGCACAACTATTATGTCAGTTTCATAGATGCTTTCAGTCGCTTTACTTGGCTTTATCTTCTTAAGCGCAAATCTGATGTGTTTCATGTTTTCATGCAATTCCAAACACATGTTGAACGGTTACTCAAGCACAAAATTATCCATGTTCAGTCTGATTGGGGAGGTGAATACCGTAATCTTAACACCTTCTTTCAGAAGCTTGGTATCTCACATCATGTGTCTTGTCCTCATACACATCAGCAGAACGGTGCAGCTGAGCGTAAGCACCGTCATATAGTTGAAACTGGGCTAACACTTCTTGCACATGCCTCTGTCCCGTTTCGGTTCTGGAGCGATGCCTTTGTTACTGCTTGTTTTCTGATAAACATGATTCCCACACGACTCCTTCACATGAAGTCCCCTCTAGAAGTGTTGCTTCATGAAACTTCAGATTACTCCTTCCTCAAAGTGTTCGGTTGTGCGTGTTGGCCACATCTTCGCCCGTACAATAAGCATAAACTTGAGTATCGGTCGAAAAAATGCGTGTTCCTCGGATACAGTCCTCTCCACAAAGGTTACAAGTGTCTCCATGTTCCATGAAATCGGGTTTACATTTCCCATGATGTTGTGTTTGATGAGACTGTCTTCCCTTTTTCCACGCTCACGTCGCCCACTGACACTCCCGTCACCGAGTTGCACTCGTTTCCAGTGTTGCCTGATCAGTTTGTAGATGCTGCATACTCTCCTCTGTTGTTGCCTAACCACGGTGCAGGTGCTGGACGAGGTGCCCGACTGGAGCTGCTTGATGATGACGGTGCGCCGCCTACTCCAGTTATTGCTACGCCGGCTGCACCCGCTGATACGACGGCTTCCGCCGACGTTGATCACACGTGCACGCCCCATGCACGTGGATCCGCTGGCATGCCCGCGTCGCCTGGGCTGGCTGCCCCGGTGGCCTCGTCGCCTGGGCTTGCGGCCCCGCAGTCGCCTGGGTCAGCTGACCCCGCGGCTTGATCCCCTGGGCCGGTGGCCTCGCCGATCGAGGACACATGCATGTCCCATGCACGTGGGCTCGCTGGTGCGCTCCTGTCGCCCGGTGCGCTCGTGTTGCCTGGTTCCTCGTCGCCACCCACTCCTGGCCATTCTTCGTCGACACCTCCAGGCCAGGTGCTGCCCTTGACTGTGCCGCCAGCCGTACTTGTTGACTCACCTGCAGGCGCGTCCTCTTCGCCGCTCTTGGACAGTAACTCTCCTGTGGTGACAGCTCCATCGCCACCTCCGCCTGTCGTCCTGCGCCCTCATACTCGCAGCAAGAGTGGCATCTTCCAACCGAAGAAGCGTACTGACGGGACTGTTGCATGGCTTGCAGCATGCGTGGCGCGTGCTGAGGCAGATCCTATGACTGAACCACGACACTTTCAGGTAGCGCTTCGCATTCCACACTGGCGTGCTGCTATGGAGCAGGAGATCCATGCTCTTCAGCAGAACAACACTTGGCGTCTGGTTTCACCTCCATCTGGTGTCAATATCATTGACTCTAAATGGGTATTCAAGGTGAAGAAACATGCTGATGGCTCCATTGAGAGGTATAAGGCACGCCTGGTTGCAAAGGGATTCAAACAATGGTATGGCATTGATTATGAAGACACGTTCAGTCCTGTTATTAAACCAACTACTATTCGTGTTCTCCTTTCCTTGGCTGTTACTCGAGGATGGTCGCTTCGACAACTTGACGTTCAGAATGCTTTTCTCCATGGAGTTCTGGAAGAAGAGGTCTATATGCGTCAGCCGCCAGGGTTTGTTGATCCTGATCAGCCACATCATTTGTGTCGTCTTGTCAAGGCTCTCTATGGGTTGAAGCAGGCCCCTCGTGCGTGGCATGCACGTCTTGGAGCTGCTCTTCGTGCGCATGGTTTTGTGCCTTCTACAGCGGATACGTCTCTGTTTATTCTTCAACGACCTGAGGTGACTATGTACATTCTGGTCTACATTGATGATATCATTCTTGTTAGTTCGTCTGCTGTTGCTACGGACCGGCTTGTGTCCTCTCTTGGTGCTGAGTTTGCTGTTAAGGATCTTGGGAGACTCCATTATTTCCTGGGTTTGGAGGTGCTTCATTCTGATGGTGGTCTGACCCTTTCTCAGAGGAAGTACTCTCAGGATCTTCTACGTCATGCTGGTATGTTGCAGTGCAAGATTGCCATGACTCCTATGTCTGCCACAGACAAGCTGACAGCTCTTGATGGTGACTTGCTCTCTCCTGAGGATGCTACGGAGTATCGCAGTATTGTTGGTGGGCTGCAGTACTTGCTCGTTACTCGACCAGACATATCTTTTGCGGTCAACCGTGTGTGCCAGTACCTTCATGCACCCCGTGGACCTCACTGGTCTGCTGTTAAGCGCATCTTGCGCTATGTTCGTCACACCGGTTCGTATGGTCTCTATCTTCGGCCTGCGTCTTCTGGACTGATCTCAGCATTTTCTGATGCCGATTGGGCTGGTTGTCCTGATGATCGGCGATCCACGGGGGGACATGCTGTGTTCTTTGGACCTAACTTGATCGCCTGGCAAGCTCGCAAGCAAGCTACAGTGTCCCGGAGTAGTACTGAAGCTGAGTACAAAGCAGTTGCTAATGCCACAGCTGAGATCATATGGGTGCAGTCATTACTTCGAGAGTTGAAGGTCTCTCCCACTCAGTCGCCTGTCCTTTGGTGTGACAACATCGGTGCCACATATCTTTCATCCAATCCGGTATTTCATGCCCGAATGAAGCACATCGAAGTTGACTATCATTTTGTCAGGGAACGCGTTGCTAAGAAGCTTCTTCAGATCAAGTTTGTTTCTTCTAAGGATCAGCTTGCTGATATCTTCACTAAACCTTTGCCCTTACCTTCTTTTGAAGGATGTCGACGCAATCTTAACCTTCTGAGTGTTTCAGGACATAGTTAAGATTGAGGGAGGGTGTTAGACTAAGTATATATTAGATATACGTATTGTAACACAACTTGTATTTGTACGGTTCCCTCTTATAAATATATGACAGCCGTACCCACCAAGGGTATCGAGCATTGTTCCAAACCCTAATATGTTTAACAGCTCTAACTCAGTTGCGTATACAGCTTTTAATCGCAAAAATAGAAAACCACAAGGACAAATGGACCTAAACTGCTCTGTTTCCACCTGCAGACATGTTATCTCGCGTTAACCTATTGAAAAATATCCAAGTATCTATCACACTAGGTGAACTATATCATTTTATTTTTGCGGCTGAAGTTTCAGTGTGCAGTACGTGCTTGTGTGATTAGCCACCAACATGGTCACCATGCGGCAAGCCTGGTAAGCTAAACAAGCAACCAACATTGTCTGTGGACTTGCCGTGTGCCTGTACTACGTACGCAGTCCAGTTTAGAGGCGTAAACCGCAGGAGTATCAACGCGTGCAATACATGAGTTGCTGTGTACCTCTCCTTGTCGACTTGTCGTCGATAAATAGTTGTGTTGAATATTTGACCCTATTATACCTGTCGACTTGTCAAATAGCACTTTATTAGTTCATTTTCGTGATTTCTCACCACTGTTCATTTTCTCCCATATGTAATTTTCTCAAACTTTTCTTGCATTATTTATCCTCTCTCTCTTCCCCTCGCAATTTAAGTAACTTTAAAAGTTATTTTCATGACCTCAAAAAAGAAATTTTTAATTGCATTGACCGACAAATAAATGTGAATCAAGCAGTGAAATCTGACACAACTTCTCATCCAATGAGCTCCTAGGATTGAGGGAGATGGTGATGACGATGACATTTGGGCGGTCGCGGTGGTTGCTCTCTTCTCGGCTGTGTGTGTGGAGTCTTCTTGGTAGCCAAGTTGACCGGTGCCATGTGTACTTCCTTCGTTTTTTTAGTCTGCATATAACTTTTGTCTGAAGTTAAAATATCTCTATTTTGATCAAACTTATAAAAAAAGTATCCTCATTTACAAGGCCAAAGGATTTAGATTTATTATGAAATATAGTTTCATATTATGTATATTTGGTATTGTAGATGTTCATATTTCTTTTATACAAATTTGGTCAAAGTTTGACTCGACACAAATCTTATATGCGGAGTAAAAAGGAACGGAGGGAGTACCAACTTGTGGGCTTGTTTGAAATTCAGTTTTCCGTAATGAACTGAAAAGTTCTCTTTGAATGTCAAGTGTTTTGCCTTGTTTTTAAAAAAAGGTTAGATTCTAATTCTAGTCTAGAAACTGAACCTGCATAAAAACCTCAATCCCCTATTCCTAAATGGTTGCAGCTCATTAAACATTTTTTTCTCCAAATGCCCATGTCACATCATCAAGTCGTGCATGTGGTTATATATGTCACATTTTTCTCCATTAATCTATGCATGCAAACCATGACATCTCATCAAGTAAGGCATATTAGTCATAATCCAATCTTTTTGCACTAATTTTTTTATGGTCATGGGTGATATATGTGTTTGACTCTTGGAGCAAATCTTTGTAATTCATGCTTCACATTTTTTCTTAAAAATTACATTCGGCTAAGTTTAGCCCAAAAGTTTTCTCTTTTTATGCATCATTGTGTCACATTCTTCGTATGTTTATTGTTTCAAAATGTAAACCGACAACACCCTTATACTTGCTTTTACATTAGTTTTAATTGTTTTAACACATATTTATGCATTTTTAAAAACAATCCTCGCATTAACACGTGGATGTCATCTAGTTTATTTTTAATACTAGGTTCGCGGAGAGAGAGAGAGAGAGAGAGAGAGAGAGAGAGAGAGAGAGAGAGAGAGAGAGAGAGAGAGGGGGGGGGAGGTTGTTTGTCGTTCAAAAAATCATTTACTTTCTCATGCACTAAATCTGTTTTTTTCGACTTCATTTCATGTTTTGAAGTGTCCTAGTAGATATTCATTTATTTGTTCTCTTATTAAACAAAGCTAGATTGGTAGAATTCCCATTCGCAAAAAAAGGACTGGTAGAATTCCCGGCTTCGACAAAGCAATTTCTGGAACACACAAAAAAGAAAAAGAGGCCAGGCTGGATCTGTTCAGACATATCCGGATCTGGCTTCTGCAATGGTGTTGGGATGGCCAAGTCGGTGGCATTGCGCGATGCAGCTGCGTCGGCACGACTCTTCTAAACGGCGGCTCTGTGCTCTGTTGGTAGGTGGTGGTTCAGGCAGGCGGTGGTTCTCGTGCGTCGGTTCGAGGGGAGGGCCTCTTATGGTTGCTTGAGGGCATAAGCTTGGCTCTGGCCTTGGCCGGAGCCGATGACGGCGACGCCCGTGGGTGCCGCACACCTGTTTGGAGGCGTCGTCGTCCGAGATCCTACGCCTTTCTCTCTCGCACTCCGGGGAAACCCTTGTTCCATGTTCCTAGACCGGACGATGGTGGCACTTGTGTCGCGGTCCTTCGCGGTCCTTCTTGGAGGCATCATTTTGGAGTGGTCTTGGCTTGAGAGTCATCGGCTCGGGTGGTGCGCGGCCTCGGGGTCGACGTGGAAGTCGGAGCAGCGGCTCCGGACCTCGTCGTCGTGGAGGGGTGCCGACATCGGTCACTTGGGTGGCGGTGTTGTTGGCCAGCCTGGTGCGCGGGCTCGGGGTCGGCGTGGATGTCGGAACGGCGGCTCCGGATATGATTGTTGGGTGTCGGCTCTGGTTCTCGGGTGACGAAGCTGGCGGTTCGCCTGGTGCGTGGCCTCGGGGTAGGTGTGTGGTTTTCGTTTGTACGTCGGAGCGGTGGCTCCGGAGATGGTTGTAGGGTGTCGGCTTTGGTTGCTCGGGCGCCGTAGCACGCGGCTCACCTGGTGCACGGCCTCGGGGTCGACGTGGATGCCGGAGCGACGGCTCCGGTTTTGGCTGTAGGGTGTCGGCTACGGGTTGCTCCGGTTACAGAGCCAGCGACTCGTTTGGTGCGCAACCTCGGAGTCAACGTGTGTTGATGCCCTGTTGAGGATTTCTTGTAACGGGTTTCGTTCAGTTTTCCGTTAATTAACTGGGCAACTCTCTTCTATTTTTTTTAATAAATCGGGCCCTAAATGACTATGGAAAAGAAAAAAGGGAAGAAGAGAAAGTCAATTTTCTTTTAAACTATTGAGAAAGTCAATTTTCTTTTAAACTATTGAACTATTGGAGGAGTATTAAACTAAACTATTGGAGGTCACGAAACGTGAACTGAACACCGCGTACGAGAATATAGAGCCTCCGTGACAGCACTATCACACCAAGTTTAGCAGGAAAGTGTTCAGACCGATGATAGCAACCCAACCCAGCGAGGGCAGGCAAAGCTAGCAGACTGGAACTGCTCTGCTTATTATACGCGCTTATATATAGGAGAATATTTCAGCGTTAGCGTAATCCAAGATTACAGCCCTCAAATCCCGGGCTGCCAGGAGTACACAGAGCGCAGCAGCAGTGCGTAGCATTGCGCCTGGTCAACGACTCATGTGTCTCCATCATGCAAGTGGCTTACGTGATCAGGCCCACGCTTCGTTCTTGATAGCTATACTAGCCTACTTCCTCCTGGTCCATGGCGATGACGAGTCCAAGATTTGACCCATGATACGATCCTTCACGTGTCAAACGCACTGAAAATGAAACAAGTTCACTTGCACAAACGTTCTTCCCATTTCGAGCGTACCTGCAGGCCGACCACACCCACAGGTAGCGTACTCACGAGTCACGTCGCGCACCGAGGGCGAAAAACGAGTAGGTCTACGGTCAAGTGAGTTGTACCAAGGGAAGGGCGTCGTGATCTTGTTGGAAAGAGGATATTTGTTGCCCTGGGACGATAAGTAAACGTGAAAGCAGCGGTTTCCCATACACAAGTTTCTTTCATCCGATAAGCTCCCCAAGTCCCCATAGTCAAGCTTCAAGAAGCCTTTTGTTTTGTCACTAATTTCCAACGCCAACACATGGCAGTGGACACAAAGTTCGCAACCCCAACAACCGGTCACAATTCCATCCAGGGCAGCTATTTTTGTAGAAGAAAGAATATTCAATTGGAGGAGTTGCCTATTTTTTTACCGTACAGGAGGGGTTGCTGCTGTGAGCATGTGACCCGTGTGGCCCGATTAAAGAAGCTTGTGTTTGTTTTTCCACACGCACAGAAAAGACGATGAACCGATAGACATGGACATCCTCCGGGTTATAAAAGTCTACACATGATCGTGCCAGCAGTGACAGAATTCCAGTAGTAGAGATGGTGACAACCCCGGCCGTTGACCTGGCTGTGCCAGCCAGGGAATCCTCAACTGACACTGACAACCATGATTTTTTAGGACGGTTGGACCGTCAAAGCAGACATTCGCTCTCTAGCTTTGCTTTCCACCAGGGAAAGGTTTCACCAACATTTGCCTCTCCTACTTGTTTTTTTGCGAAGGTTGGGCTTCCGGGACAAGTGGATGACTCCTAGCTATCTCTTTCACGCGGATCATGATCAATGGGCTTCCTGGTAAACCGATCTTGGCGTGTCAAGGGTTCAGACAAGGGGACCCACTTTCACCGATGCTCTTCATCCTCTGCATGGAGCCCCTTCATGCCCTCTTTCAGTATGCTACGATGGAGGGCCTCCTGGCCCCACTTGCTCGCTTAGGTCTGCAACAACGTATCTCCATGTTTGCTGATGATGTGGTGGTTTCCATCAAGCCAAACGACCTTGAGACGACCACCTATAGAGCGATCATGCACACCTCTTCGGCCAGGCATCCAGATTGATCGTAAACATGGCCAAGAGCGCAGTGCTACCCATTCGGTGTTCACATGATGAGATGGAGCTGGTGTCCTCTATGCTGGGATGTCCCACTGTACCTTTTCCGTGCAAATACGTGGGATTGCCATTAACACTAAGGAAGCAGAGTGCAGCACAGTTACAGCCGCTGGTGGATCGCGTAGGTGACTGCTTGCCTCACTGGAAGGCTCTTACATTACCAAAAAGTGGGCAGCTACTGCCCATTCAAACAATACTCGATGCGATTCCAGTTCACTCCATGCTGGCCCTCGATCTACCAGCAAAGACACTAGCCGCCCTTGCCAAGATCCGTCGAGGCTTCTTATGGTGCGGGAAGAAGGATGCAAGAGGTGGCAACTGTACCGTGGCTTGGGACACGGTGTGCAGACCTAAATGGGCCGGTGGATTGGAATTCCAAACCTACAATGGCTCAATAAGGCATTGCGAGCGAGATGGGCTTGGTTGTAGAAGGCGGACAAAAACATGCCGTGGTCCGAGTTCCACAGCCCTGTGCCGGCAGAGGCTTTGGAGTTGGTATGAGCAGCTGCTTGCACTATGGTGGGCAATGGCAGAACTACCCTTTTCTGGGAGGATAGGTGGATCAATGGATCGAGGATTCAGGAGCTTGCACCGATGGTGCACAAATTGATACCGGATCGGATCAAGAGGTCGAAGTTGGTTTCAGATGCGCTGCAAAACGATAGCTGGGCAGGTGACATCGGCCCCAACTTAACACTCCAAGCGCTTCAGGAATTTTTGCGGTTGTGGTCGCAGGTCACTGGCTTCCAACTAACAGACTGCGTCGAGGACGTGGTGAAATGGTCGTGGGAAAAGAATGGCTAGTACTCGGCTAGATCAGTGTATGCGGCCAGATTCATGGGGCTCGTGGTCTCCCCGACAGCGGCATTCACCTGGAAGTCACGGGCACCCTTGCAATGTCGTTTCTTCTCCTGTCTGGCCTTCAAGAACCGCTGTTGGACGTCCGATCGCCTAGCTCGGCGCGGAATGCCACACCGAGAGTATGTTAATGATTGATACATCTCCAACGTATCTATAATTTTTGATTGTTCCATGCTATTATATTATCTGTTTTGGATGTTTATATGCATTAATATGCTATTCTATATTATTTTTGGGACTAACCTATTAACTTAGAGTCCAGTGACAGTTTCTGTTTTTTTCCTTATTTTTGAGTTTTACAGAAAAGGAATATTAAACGGAATAAAACTTTCGCGATGATTTTTCTTGGACCAGAAGACACCTACGTAACCTGGAGAGAGGGCCAGAAGGTTCGCGAGGAGACCACAAGCCTCTAGGGCGCGCCCTAGGGGGGGGGGCTGAGGGCTTGTGGGCCCCTCGGAGGTCTTCTAACCCTAGTTCCACCTCTATAAATTCCCAAATATCCCCCCAACATCAGAAGCATCCACCAAAATACTTTTTCGCCGCCGCAAGCCTCTGTTCCCGTGATATCCCATCTTGGGGCCTTTTTCGGCACTCTACCGGAGGGAGATTCGATCATGGAGGGCCTCTACATCAACCTTGCCGCCCTTCCAATGAAGCGTGAGTAGTTTACCATAGACCTACGGGTCCATAGCTAGTATCTAGATGGCTTCTTCTATCTCTTTGATCTTCAATACAATGTTCTCCTCGATGTTCTTGGAGATCTATTTGATGTAGTACTTTTTTGCGGTGTGTTTGTTGAGATTCGATGAATTATGGATTTATCATCAGATTATCTATGAATATTATTTGAGTCTTCTGTAAACTCTTTTATAAGATATCTTTGTATTTCTCTTCGAACTATCGGTTTGGTTTGGCTAACTAGATTGATTTTTCTTGCAATGGGAGAGGTGCTTAGTTTTGGGTTCAATCTTGCGGTGTTCTCACCCAGTGACAGAATGGGTAGCGAGGCACGTATTGCATTGTTGCCATCAAGGATAAAAAGATGGGGTTTATATCATATTGCTTGAGTTTATCCCTCTACATCATGTCATCTTACTTAAAGCGTTGCTCTGTTCTTATGAACTTAATATTCTAGATGTAGGCAGGAGTCGGTCAATGTGTGGAGTAATAGTAGTAGATGCAGGCAGGAGTCTGTCTACTTGTCACGGATGTGATGCCTATATTCATGATCATTTCCTGAGATATCGTCATAAATTTGCGCTTTTCTATCAATTGCTCAATAGTAATTTGTTTACCCACCGTATGCTATCTTCAAGTGGGAAGCCTCTAGTGGAACCTATGGCCCCCGGGTCTATTTTCCATGATATATTTTCGGATCTATAAACCAAAAACCCCAAAAATACCTTGCTGCACTTTATTTACATTTACTTTACTTTGCTTTTTTTATCTTTTATACCTATCTCTATTAGATCTCACTCTTGTTCGTGACCGTGAAGGGATTGACAACCCCATTTTCGCGTTGAGTGCAATTGTTTGTTAGTTTGTGCAGGTGCATAGATTGGAGACTTGTTTGTGCCTCCTACTGGATTGATACCTTGGTTCTTAATTGAGGGAAATACTTATCTCTACTTTGCTGCATCACCCTTTCCTCTTCAAGGAAAAAAATCAACGCAAGCTCAAGAAGTAGCATTGATGTACCGTATCTTTTATATAGAAGACAGTAAAAAACCACTTTGTTCTAAACTGGCAATAACTAATATGGAATGGAGGGTGTACAAGAAACTTGTATATGATGTGTACACTGACGGAACTTTCGCAAGGCCGAGTGGGTACCCAAAGCTGGAGCAAAAAGTTTATTTATGTATATATATATATAGGCATGAAGCCTAGCCACCAGCCCACCGTTAGTACAGCTCACGACACAGCCGATACATAGAAGCACTGATGACCCACAAGTATAGGGGATCTATCGTAGTCCTTTCGATAAGTAAGAGTGTCAAACCCAACGAGGAGCAGAAGGAAATGACAAGGGGTTTTCAGTAAGGAATTTTTTGCAGGCACTGGAATTGTCGGTAACAGATAGTTTGATAGCAAAATAATTTGTAGCGAGCAAGTAATACTGTAATAGTAACAGTAAAAAAACTGCAGCAAGGTAGCCCAATCCTTTTTGTAGCAAAGGACAGTCCAGAACGGTCTCTTATAATAAGCAAAGCGTTCTTGGAGACACACGGGAATTTCAACTAGTCACTTTCATCATGTTTGTTTGATTCACGTTCGCTAATTTGATAATTTGATACGTGGGTGGACGCTTGGGTGATGTTCTTACTTGAACAGGCCTCCCACTTATGATTAACTCCTCTCGCAAGCATCCGCAACTACGAAAGAAGAATTAAGATAAAATCTAACCATAGCATTAAACATGTGGATCCAAATCAGCCCCTTACGGAATAGCGCATAAACTAGGGTTTAGGCTTCTGTCGCTCTAGCGGCCCATCATCTAATAGCTACTCCACAATGCATTCCCTTAGGTCCAAAGATGGTGATGTGTCATGTAGTCGACGTTCCCATACCACCACTAAGGGAATCAACAAGATACATATCATCAAAATATCAAACAAATACCAAATTCACACGATTACTTATCACAAGACTTCTCCCATGTCCTGAAGAACAGAAGTAACTACTCACAAAACATATTCATGCTCAAGATCAGAGGGGTATTGAATAGCATAATAGATCTGAACATATTCTAGCAAATAAACCAACTAGCATCGACTACAAGATGTAATCAACACTACTAGCAACCCACAGGTACCAATATGAGGTTTTGATACAAAAATTGAATACAAGAGTGAACTGGGGTTTGAGATGAGATGGTATTGTTGAAGATGCTGATGAAGATTGGCCCTCCCATGATGAGAGGGTTGTTGGTGATGACGATGGCTTCGATTTTGCCCTCCCAGAGGGTAGTATCCCCGGCGGAATTGAGGGAGTCCTGGACTAAGGGGTCCTCGGGCATCCGGCCGGTTAGCCATGGGCCGGACTGATGGGCTGTGAAGATACGAAGACCGAAGACTCTACCCGTGTCCGGATGGGACTCTCCTTGGCGTGGAAGGCAAGCTTGGCGACCAAATATGAAGATTCCTTTCTCGGTAACCGACTTTATGTAACCCTAGTTCCCTCCGTTTCTATATAAACCGGAGGGTTAGGTCTGTAGAGGCGAACAATCATAATCATAGTCATACAGGCTAGACTTCTAGGGTTTTAGCCATTACGATCTCGTGGTAGATCAACTCTTGTAATACTCATATTCATCAAGATCAATCAAGCAGGAAGTAGGGTATTACCTCCATAGAGAGGGCCCGAACCTAGGTAAACATTGTGTCCCCTGTCTCCTGTTACCATCAACCTAGACGCACAGTTCGGGACCCCCTACCTGAGATCCGCTGGTTTTGACACCGACATTGGTGCTTTCATTGAGAGTTCCGCTGTGACGTCAAAAGACAGGATCGATGGCTCGCCTTGTTCTCAAGGACAATGTCACCTCCGGAGGAGCACTGGCCCCAGGCCAAACCCTCCGACTGGGCGGCTTTACCATGACCGCCCGTTCGGCCGTTAAGCCGACGATGACTTCTCGGATCATCGAAAATCCCTTCCATGTTGACTCCAAATACTCCAAGCAGATGGATCCGGCGGAGTTGTCGTCTTTAAACGAGCTCCTAGATTGCATCACCACCCTGGGGGTCGCTACAGACTATGATCGGATTGGGCTTAAACCCGACCAGAGAGAAATTAAAACTCCACCGATCACCCATGAGATATCGGTAGTAGAGGAGCAAGACGGTAACTCTTCCTCTATACTGAGGACGAACTATGTTCGGATCTCCGAGCTTGAAGAACCGGACATCTTCCGGCAGAATGACACACCTTGTCCTCCGAACATAGAATCAGACGACAAGCCTAAAAAATTAGTCGACATCCTGGAGCCCGAACTATTAAGTTCGGAAGTTCTTGAGACTCCGGATCCCAAATTGGGTTAGGATTCGGATTTAAATCCACCCACCCACCCAGATATAAGCGCTCTCATGGGCATACAACAGCAGTCTCAGGAAACGGTCCATCACTTCTGGGCCAGATTCCTCCTTGTCAAAGACAAGATTAAAGATTGCCGCGACGGAGACGCGATCTCAGCATTCCGCAACAATTGCACAGATGAAGGAATTCTTAACGCCATCAACCGCCATCGCGTATCACACTTTGCAGACTTGGCAACCATAGTACACAAGTACTGCGGAATGGAAAGCGCCTGGAAAACTCAGGCAGCCCGCTGGGAACCACCGGTTTCCACCCAACCCCTCGTTCAGGCGAAAAGGACGCACCCTCGTGGCACGCCCGGCCCAATAGTAAAGAAATATAAGCCCGTTACAGGGCACGGAACCGTTCTGGAGGGATGGCTCGATGGTCCATGCAAAATACACACAACACCGGATACCATATCAACTCACAGTCTTAGAGCATGTTGGATACTCCGGCAAGTGGCCAAGAGCGGCGAGGATATCCTCGCCAAAAACACCCCAGAGCAACACCCCCCCCCCCTGAAGACAACGACCTCAGAGTATTGACGGTCTTCAAGACCTTCGCTTCAAACAATAAGCGCAAAAAGGCACTCCTCGACCTCGCCGAAGTCTGCCAAATCGCAGCAATAAACCCTTGGAACGACACGGCCATAACTTTTAATGCCGGTGATGAACCAAAATTCAAGACAGTCCGGGCACCAGCCGCCTTGGTCCTCAGTCCGATCGTGGACGACTTTCGGCTCACTAAGGTTCTCATGGACGGCGACAGCGGACTAAACCTCATTTACGAGGATACACTTAGCAAAATGGAAATAGACAGGAGCCGCATCGAGCAAAGTAACACGACCTTCCGAGGAATTATTCCCAGTCGAGAGGCGCGATGCGCGGGAAAAATCACGCTCGACGTGGTATTCGGCACACCGGAGAACTATCGGTCCGAAGGATTAACCTTCCAAGTGGCCCCTTTCAACTGTGGATATCATGCCCTATTGGGGCGAGATGCATTTACATGCTTCCAAGCTATACCTCACTGCGGGTACATGAAGCTCAAGATGCCTGGGCCCAACGGCATAATCACTCTTACCAGTGATCCGGACATAGCACTCCGCGCCGAAAATAAAACCGCATCCCTGGCCCTTGAGGCATTATCTGAAGCCCTCGCGGCCGAAGATTAACCGCATTGCGCTCCACGATGGATAGGGACGACGTAATCCTGGACAAACGACCCAAATCCACCTCCTTCAAACCAGCAGAAGAAGTAATCAAATTCCAAGTCCATCCAATGGACCCCAAGAAGATAGCATCTATCGGGGCACAACTAGACCCAACGTTCGACGCCGCGCTAGGAGAGTTCCTGCGCGAAAACTGGGATATATTCGCCTGGCACCCTTCTGCTATGCCAGGAATCCCACGTAGGTTGGCCGAACACAACCTCATTATATTGAAGGGATATAAACCGGTCAAGCAAACACTGCGGCGCTTTTCCGAACCCAAACGTCAAGCAATGGGGGAGGAGCTAGCCAAGCTAATCGAAGCCGGATTCATTAGAGAAATAAGACATCCGGACTGGCTAGCAAACCTGGTGATGGTACCAAAGAAGGATAAATCCTGGCGCCTGTGCGTCGACTTCAAAGACCTCAATAAGGCCTGCCCTAAGGATCCTTCCCCCCTCCCCCGTATCGACCAGATCATTGATGCTACCGCAGGACATGACTCACTGTGCTTCCTCGACGCATACTCCGGATACCATCAAATCAAAATGAAGGAGTCCGATCAAGCCGCAGCGGCATTCATTACGCCATATGGACCATTCCGCTTCAACACTATGCCCTTCGGGCTCAAAAACGCCGGGGCAATGATACGTCTCCAATGTATCTATAATTTTTGATTGCTCCATGCTATATTATCTTCTGTTTTGGACATTATTGGGCTTTATTATTCACTTTTATATTATTTTTGGGACTAACCTATTAACCGGAGGCCCAGCCCAAAATTGCTGTTTTTTTGCCTATTTCAGAGTTTCGCAGAAAAAGAATATCAAACGGAGTCCAAACGGAATGAAACCTTCGGGAACGTGATTTTTGGAACGAACAAGATCCAGGAGACTTGGACCCTACGTCAAGAAACAAAGGAGGAGGCCACGAGGTAGGGGGGCGCGCCTACCCCCCAGGCACGCCCTCCACCCTCGTGGGCCCCATGTTGCTCCACCGACGTACTCCTTCCTCCTATATATACCTACGTACCCCCAAACGATCAAATACGGAGCCAAAAACCTAATTCCACCGCCGCAACCTTCTGTACCCACGAGATCCCATCTTGGGGCCTGTTTCGGAGCTCCGCCGGAGGGGGCATCGATCACGGAGGGCTTCTACATCAACACCATAGCCCCTCCGATGAAGTGTGAGTAGTTTACCTCAGACCTTCGGGTCCATAGTTATTAGCTAGATGGCTTCTTCTCTCTTTTTGGATCTCAATACAATGTTCTCCCCCTCTCTCGTGGAGATCTATTCGATGTAATCTTCTTTTGCAGTGTGTTTGTTGAGACTGATGAATTGTGTGTTTATGATCAAGTTTATCTATGAACAATATTTGAATCTTCTCTGAATTCTTTTACGTATGATTGGTTATCTTTGCAAGTCTCTTCAAATTATCAGTTTGGTTTGGCCTACTAGATTGATCTTTCTTGTAATGGGAGAAGTGCTTAGCTTTGGGTTCAATCTTGCGGTGTCCTTTCCCAGTGACAGTAGGGGCAGCAAGGCACGTATTGTATTGTTGCCATCGAGGATAACAAGATGGTTTTTTTATCATATTGCATGAATTTATCCCTCTACATCATGTCATCTTGCTTAAGGCGTTACTCTGTTCTTATGAATTTAATACTCTAGATGCATGCTGGATAGCGGTCGCTGTGTGGAGTAATACACTACTGGAATTAGCTTATTTGCCGTCTGTCATTTCTTTGCCGTCCGCTGGCTGACGGCAAAGAAGGTCTTTGCCGTCTGCTTACAGAAAACGGACGGCAAAGAACTGGCTGATGGCAAAGAAGGTCTTTGCCATCAGCCATTTCTTTGCCGTCTGCTAGCGGACGGCAAAGAATCTTTGCCGTTAGCTGGCGGATGCAAAGAGAGGTGGGCCCCACTAACGAGCTGCTTAGAAAAAAACCTAATGGCCCCCGTCTTTGTCGTCTGCTAGCAGACGACAAAGAGCAGAAAAGCGGACGACAAAGAGATAACCTAACTAATGGCCGGGTCCCCACCCCGCTCCCTCCCTCTCTCTCTCTCTCTCTCTCTCTCTCTCTCTCTCTCTCTCTCTCTCTTTCTGTCCTCCCCACCCTGACGAGACCACCGCTACCCGCCGCCGCCCCCGCCACCCCCACCACCCGCCGCCGCGACCCGCCCACCCACCGCCTCTCGCCCCGACCACCCGTCGCCCCCTTGCCCCGTCGCCCCACCACCCGCCGCCGCCCCCCTCGCCCCGCACCCCTCCCCTGCGGCACCCCTTCCACGCCGACCAGCCACGCCGCGGCCGGCCAGCTGCCCTTCCCCTCCCCTGCGTGGCCACCCCCGCCCCGTCCCGCCGCGGCCTCCCCCTCCGCCGGGCCGCCGCCGCCCCCACCTGCTGCGGCCTCCCCCTCCACCAGGCTGCCGTGCCCCCACCCGCGGCGGACTCCCCTCCACCGGGCCGTCGCCGCTCCCACCCGCCGCGGCCTCCCTCTCCATCGGGCCGCGGCCTCCCCCTCCACCGGCGATCCCCTGCAGGTGAGTGATCTTCCCCCTTTTTTTAGTTTAGTTTGTTTTAGTTAATTTAGTTTCTGTTTTAGTTATAGTTTTACTTTAGTTTTAGTTTAGTTTTAGTTTTATTTTTAGTTTAGTTTATTTTAGATTAGTTTTAGTTTTAGTTTAGAAGAATAAGAAGAGTAGAAGGAGGAGGAGAGGAGGGAGAAGAAGAAAGAAAATAAGAAGAAGAAGAAGAAAGAAGAAGAAGATGAAGAAGAAGAAGAAGAAGAAGAAGAAGAAGAAGAAGAGGAAGAAAGAAGAGGAAGAGGAAGAGGAGGAGGGAGGAAGAGGAGAAGAAGAAGAATAAGAAGAAGAAGAAGAAGAAGAAGAAGAAGAAGAAAAGAAGAAGAAGAGGAAAAAGGAGAAGAGGAAGAAGAAGAAGAAGAAGAAGAAGAAGAAAAGAAGAAGAAAAGGAAAAAACAGGAAAAAAGAAGAAGAAGAAGAAGAAGAAGAAGAAAAGATACCCTGACACCCCGACACCCCGACCCCGACACCCCGACACCCTGACCCCCCGACCCCGACACCCCGACAGATTGACACCACACCCCGACCCGCACCCCGACCCCGACACCTTGACACCCCGACCCCGACATGCCACCCCGACACCCCGGCACGACACCCCGACCCCCGACCCCCGACACCCTGACACCACACCCCGACCCCGACCCCGACCACCCCGACACCCCGACCCCGAAACAGCACCCCGACCCCGACACAGCACCCCGACCCTGACACGACACCCACGACACCAGAGGCCGACGGGGTCATATATTTGTGAATTATGAGTTAGGTCATATATTTTTTGATTTTGTTATGAAAAACATCATATATAATTGTGTTGATCGGGTAGATTTAAATGTGCAGTTGTTTCATCACTGCGAGGTTTGGTGTTCGACGACCTCCCCGTGCGTTTGACGAGCTCTGCCCCTTCGTTCGGGGGTGAGCACAAATGACATGTCCTCCTCCCCCCTTAATTATTTGCTCTGTTCCGGTGTTCGTGCCGATGAAACTTGATAGCTAGCTATATATCTGTCTTGAATCATCAGTATGCGTAACCAATATGTGTCCCCCGTTCGAAAGCGTTATAGTTATAAATATGCATGCATTTGCATATTTATAACCGTGATTCTTTCGAATTGTCCAACGCTATCCATGGACAGCCCGAGTATGTGTAGATTGGGTTCGTTTTCCCATATGCTTTGCTCCAGATCCGACGCATAAATTTCGTCAGTGCCTCCCCTGTTGTTCTTCGGGTACACATCCTCTGTGTTTATTGCAGAGACGTGTATCAGGAGAACAGCGGGGAGGTGCTGCCGAAATTTTGCGTCGGATCCGGAGCATAGCATGGGAAAATGAATCCAATCTACACATACTCGGGTGGGATTAGGACCTATCATTACCTATTAGAGTGTAGGTTGCATGGACGTAATAAAATTGACAAAGTAGATCAACTGATGAATATATACATGGTGAATTATATATATATATATTTGTTGTGTGTCCAGTAGGTCTGAAAGTCAAGATGAGTGATCGTGCATGGATGTACACCGGTCATACTGGTCAGAACAAATGGAGCATTGAATGGTTCACAAAAACCAAGGGGTTTGTGCAAGCCGCATTTGCAAATGGCCAGAGGAAAACCCGGTGCCCCTGTTTACGGTGCGACAATTGGGAAAAGAGGACAGAGGCTGAAATGGGCAAACACCTGCAGAAGAGTGGTTTTACGCCCGATTATACAGTGTGGACATATCATGGTGAGTCTGCCCAACGTGACCGAGCTGAGGTGGATTGTCGTCGCACCGACGAGCATGGTACCGGGATGGAAAACATGGTGCAAGACTTCGATGATGCTAGGGATTCGGACGAGGAGATGGAGGAATTTGCAAAGGCCTTCAATGAAATGTTGGAGTCTTCAAAACGTCCGCTCCACGAGCACACTGAGCTTTGTCAGTTGGATGCCATCTCACAAGTAATGGCTCAGAAGGCTCAGTTCAACTTGGGCAGAGAATGCTACGACGCAATGATGACAGTATTTGGACGCTTTCTACCCAAAGGCCATGTAATGCCTGCAAACCTGTACCAGTCGGACAAAATCCTCCGTGCACTGAAGATGCCCTATGAGAAGATACATGCCTGTGAGAAAGGATGTGTCTTATTTAGGCTTGACTATGCGGACTTGAACTATTGTCCCATTTGCAAGTCTTCCAGGTATGTTGTGGTAGACAACGGAATGGGTGAGAAGACACAGACCAAAATCCCCGTTAGTGTTCTTCGGTATATGCCAATCGTACCAAGACTTCAACGTCTTTTCATGGTCGAAGAGACGGCCAGACAGATGACATGGCACAAAACGGGCAAAAGAACCGAACTAGATGCAGATGGGAATCTGATGATCGTACACACATCGGGTGGTGTTGCGTGGAAAAAGTTTGATGAATTACATGCTGACAAAGCGGCAGATCCGAGGCATCCTCGAGTCGGCATCAGCACGGATGGGTTCAGTGTGTTTGGTCTGACGGCAGCCCAATACAGTTGTTGGTCCGTATTTGTCTTTCCACTCAATCTCCCCCCGGATAGATTATGCAAAGAAAGAACATTTTCCTGACGTTGATAATTCCAGGGCCCAACTATCCGGGGAAAATATGAATGTGTACATGCAGCCGCTTAAGGACGAATTGCAAGAAGCCTGGGATAACGGGTTCAAGACATACGACGCCTATAGCAAACGAAACTTCATAATGCGTGTCTGGTACATGTACTCGACGCATGACTTGCCGGCGTATGCGCTATTCGTTGGCTGGTGTGTGCATGGAAGGTTCCCGTGCCCCACATGCAAGGGAGCTCTTGAGTTTCGTTGGCTTCAGGCCGGTCGCAAGTTTTCTTGCTTCGACATGCATAGACAGTTCCTGGATCCTCGCCATAAGTTCAGGAAAGACAAGAAGAACTTCATCAGAGGTAGAGTTGTTAGAAACTCTGCACCACCTACGTTGACAAGCCAACAGACCCTGGATTAGTTAAACGCTCTCGAGCCAGATCCAGAGCGTCCAGGGTACTTCAAGGGGTATAATTCTAAGCACGCCTGGACTCACAAGACATGCTTATGGGATCTGCCTTACTTCAAAGACCTCCTTTGCCCACACAACATCGATGTGATGTACACTGAGAAGAATATCGCCGAGGCACTTTCTGGTACATTGTTCGGCATAGATGGGAAGTCAAAGGATAATACTAAGGCTAGAGTCGATCTGGAGGCGCTATGTGATAGGCCGTTACAAAACATGAAAGAACCGAAAGGAAAGCAGAACTGGACGAAGCCAAAGGCATGGTTCAATCTTGGAAGGCCAGCTATGAGGGAAATTATCTTGTGGGTGAAAATGCAGTTGATGTTCCCTGATGGGTATGCAGCGAATCTAAAGAGGGGAGCGAGTCTTGATAAATTGAAGATATTTGGTCTCAAGAGTCATGATTGGCACATATGGATTGAGCGGGTAATGCCGGTGATGTTGCGTGGCTTCATCCTTGAGGATGAATGGCTAGCACTAGCAGAACTCAGCTATTTCTTCCGTGTTCTTTGTGCGAAAGAACTATCCCCCGGCGTGCTAGAAGAAATGGAAGAGTTGGCGCCGGAGTTGATCTGCAAGTTAGAGAAGATCTTTCCACCGGGCTTCTTTAATCCAATGCAGCATTTGATTTTGCATCTCCCGACCGAGGCAAGATTGGGGGGGCCGTGCAAAATCGTTGGTGCTACCCAACTGAGAGGATGCAGAAGACGCTTCAAGAAAAATGTAAAAATAAACGTAGAATTGAAGCATCGATGGCTGAGGCATTCATCACTGAGGAGGCGGCAAACTTCATGACAGCACACTACGAAGCCAAAAATCGTCATTTGCATAATCCGAAGCCTCGGTACAATGCTGACGAACCTCAAAAGGGTGGATCCAACCTCAGCCTATTCAAAGGGAATCTCGCACCAGCCAGTGGTTCGAAACCATTATATTTGGATAATGAAGAATGGCGGACCATTACGTTGTATATCTTCAACAACCTGACAGAAGTGCGGCCGTACATCGATTAAGTTCTCGGTACATTGTTTCGCAACTTCTATTTCCTTTGAATTGCTCTTATTCCTGGATATTTCATATAGTCGATACATCGCCATATTCTCGTATGGAGCGGTGATCCAAAAGGATTCCGTCGAAGAGTATGAGCTTCTCTCAAAGCAAGGAGGCGGCTATCCCGGTTTCATCTCTTGGTTCAAACAAACGGTAATTTCTATTAGACCATTTCATTTCATTCGCTAATTTCTGCCTAATGCAACAATCCTTTCGTATTAAACTTGTAGGCTAATTCAGAGTCTATGGAGGCCGAATTGAGACAAGTCTCTAATGGTTTTGACTATAAGGTCCGTTCCTTTGACAAATACGACATCAACGGGTATCGCTTTCATACCTATGGCAAAGAGCTATCTATGGCCGACCGAAAGTCTACAAATTGTTGTGTATCTGCTATCGGCGAAGGAGGTACCGAGTATTATGGGAGAGTTGAAGCAATTTATGAACTTCTATTCTATGGTGACAACGCACCGAATGTCGTACTCTTCAAATGTTATTGGTTTCAGCCGAAGGAGACTAGAAGGACTCATGAACATATAGTGCTAGTTGAAATCAAACAAAGCACCCATTTAGATGTTCCTGATGTCTATATTACGGCTCAACAGGCGACCCAAGTATTCTATCTACCGTGGGCCTGCCAAACTAATCCAAATCTAAAAGGTTGGGATGTCGTTTATGAAGTGCCGCCACGTGCTAGACTATCTCCCCCAAAGGAAGAGGATTATGAACCTCACATTAACCCAAACACATATGAAGGAGAATTCTTCCAAGAGACACGTCTTTCCAAAAAGTGTTTCAAGAACCGCTATACTTCACCCCAAAACATTGAAGTAGACAGCGACAGTGAATTCGGCATCAACCCAGAGGAGGAACAAGAAGAGCCGGAACAAGAAGAGGTTACTGCTGCGGATGACCTATCAGTGCTTGACCGATTATGTCAAGGTGGCCTTCCACATGTTGATGCCACTGAACCCTATGAGCCTGTCATTGATTATAGTGATGATGATGATTATGCATTTATGATGATAGTGATCGAGATTATTAGTAGTGTCAGGTATTCAATTTTTTATGTTCTACTTGACGATGATACACTTAAGTGATATACATATTATTATTCATGTCGGTATTTTTTTATGTTGTACTAATTTTGTTTACTCTTTGTCATGGCAGGTGTTGAAAGTTGGTGGGCGCTGGTCGGGAGCGCTCCGAGGCCCCTTCTTCGTCGGCGCGTGGTGGGAGGTCTTCCATTCCACACTGATCTCCAAAACCATCCATTTTACCTAAGTTAGCTCTAAAACGATATATACTTAGCTTTGTTTCCTCCAAAATGACCTAAGTTAGCTCTAATATGCTTAGTTAACTAGGTTTGCTCAATAATGACATGTACTTAGATTACTTATGTCAAAAATGGCATAATTAGCTTAGTTAGCTCATAAACAATCCATTTTACCTAAGTTAGCTCTAAAATGACCCATTTTACCTTAGTTAGCTCATAAATGATCCATTTTACCCAAGTTAGCTCTAAAATGACCCATTTTACCTAAACTAGCTCCAAAATGATCCATTTTACCTATGTTAGCTCTAAAATGACCCATTTTACCTAGGTTAGCTCCAAAATGACCCATCTTACCTAGGTTAGCTCCAAAATGATGCATTTTACCCAAGTTAGCTCTAAAATGACCCATTTTACCTAGATTAGCTCATAAACGATCCATTTCACCTAGGTTAGCTCACAAACGATCCATTTTACCTAGTTTAGCTCCAAAATGACCCATCACACCTAGGTTAGCTCTAAAATGATGCATTTTACCTAAGTTAGCTCATAAACGATCTATTTCACCTAGGTTAGCTCATAAACGATCCATTTCACCTAACTTAGCTAAAAAACGATCCATTTCACCTAGGTTAGCTCCAACATGACCCATCTTACCTAGGTTAGCTCTAAAATGATGCATTATACCTAAGTTAGCTCATAAACGATATATTTCACCTAGGTTAGCTCATAAACGATCCATTTCAACTAAGTTAGCTCATAAACGATCCATTTCACCTAAGTTAGCTAATAAATGGCATATACTTCTTCTTCTAGTCACCTTTTTCTAACTTTCTTATTTGCCATTTTGCAGATTTCATTCACTTCACGGAAGCTAGCTTGCTATGATGGAGTGCTTGTTTTTTCGTTCATTCTCCTCTAGTATTCTTCTAGCTTGCTATGATGGAACTTGCTATCTTGATGAAACTTTGCATTGTAATATGTATGGATGGAACAATGTGTATGTGCAACTTGCTATGTATGAATGCATGGAACTATATATGTATGCACGATGAAACTTATGTGCTGGATATGTCATATGTTTGCTGTTAAATAGCCCTGTGAAATATATATATATATATATATATATATATATATATATATATATATATATATATATATATAGGTCATATATTTGCTGTGAAAATTGTTGGATAAAGAAAACAGAAAAAAGAGGCACCTGTGCCGTCAGCCGCTGATGGCAAAGGCTCCTTTGCCGTCCACCGCGGACGGCAAAGAAGCCACGCGGCGGCCACCTATGCTACCTAGGAGCTGACCCATTTGGTCAGTTTGCCTACAGCGGCGGGCGGCAAAGGCTTTTCCTACAGTGGCAGACGGCAAAGGCTTGTCCCGCAGTGACGTCCAGCTGACGTCATTCGGCGGACGGCAAAGGCCGGATGCTCTTTGTCGTCAGCGGCGGACGGCAAAGGCTGCTGTTAGCCGCCTAACGGACTAACAGCACATTTATTGCCGTCGGCTTTCTTTACCGTCAGCCGCTGATAGCAAAGGCCCCTTTGTTGTCCGCTTCAAAAAGCAGACGGCAAAGAAGCTCTTTACCGATGCCTACTTTGCCGGAGCCTTTTGCCGTCCGCGGCAGATGGCAAAGGCCTTTGCTGTCCGCCATCCTTGCCTTTGCCGTCTGCCGTGGCAGACGGCAAAGTAGCTGATTCCTGTAGTGATAGTAGTAGATGCAGGCAGGAGTCGGTCTACTTGTCTCGGACGTGTTGCCTATATACATGATCATACCTAGATATTCTCATAACTATGCTCAATTCTGTCAATTGCTCAACAGTAATTTGTTCACCCACCGTAAAATACTTATGCTCTTGAGAGAAGCCACTAGTGAAACCTATGGCCCCCGGGTCTATCTTCATCATATTAATCTTCCAACACTTAGTTATTTCCTTTGCTTTTACTTTGCTTTTATTTTACTTTGCATCATTACCATAAAAATACCAAAAATATTATCCTATCATATCTATCAGATCTCACTCCCGTAAGTGACCGTGTAGGGATTGACAACCCCTTATCGCGTTGGTTGCGAGGATTTATTTGTTTGTGTAGGTGCGAGGGACTCGCGTGTGGCCTCCTACTGGATTGATACCTTGGTTCTCAAAAACTGATGGAAATTCTTACGCTACTTTGCTGCATCACCCTTTCCTCTTCAAGGGAAAACCAACGCAGTGCTCAAGAGGTAGCAAGAAGGATTTCTGGCGCCGTTGCCGGGGAGGTCTACGCAAAATTCAACATACCAAGTAGCCATCACAACCCTTATCTCCCGCATTACATTATTTTCCATTTGCATCTCGTTTTCCTCTCCCCCACTTCACCCTTGCCGTTTTATTCGCCCTCACTTTTTTGTTCGCCTTTTTTTTGCTTGCTTTTTGTTTGCTCGTGTGTTGGATTGCTTGTTTGTCACGATGGCTCAAGATAATACCAAATTATGTGACTTTACCAATACCAACAATAATGATTTCCTTAGCACTCCGATTGCTCCTCTTACCGATACTGAATCTTGTGAAATCAATGCTGCTTTGTTGAATCTTGTCATGAAAGATCAATTCACCGGCCTTCCTAGTGAAGATGCCACTACTCATCTAAATAGCTTCGCTGATTTGTGTGATATGCAAAAGAAGAAAGATGTTGATAATGATATTGTTAAATTGAAGCTATTTCCTTTTTTGCTTAGAGATCGCGCTAAAGCTTGGTTTTCGTCTTTGCCTAAAAATAGTATTGATTCTTGGAATAAGTGCAAAGATGCTTTTATCTCTAAGTATTTTCCTCCCGCTAAGATCATCTCTCTTAGAAACGACATTATGAATTTTAAGCAACTTGATCATGAACATGTTGCACAAGCTTGGGAGAGGATGAAATTAATAATACGTAATTGCCCAACTCATGGTTTGAACTTGTGGATGATTGTACAAATTTTTTATGCCGGATTGAATTTTGCTTCTAGAAATCTTTTGGATTCGGCCGCGGGAGGCACTTTTATGGAAATCACTTTAGGAGAAGCTACTAAACTCCTAGATAATATTATGGTAAATTATTCTCAATGGCACACTGAAAGATCTACTAATAAAAAAGTGCATGCGATAGAAGAAATCAATGTTTTGAGTGGAAAGATGGATGAACTTACGAAATTATTTGCTACTAAGAGTGTTTCTTCTGATCCTAATGATATGCCTTTGTCTACTTTGACTGAGAATAATAATGAATCTATGGATGTGAATTTTGTTGGCAGGAATAATTTTGGTAACAACGCGTATAGAGGAAACTTTAATCCTAGGCCTTATCCTAGCAATTTCTATAATAATTATGCTAATTCCTACAACAACTCTTATGGAAATTTTAATAAGATGCCTTCTGAATTTGAGACTAGTGTTAAGGAGTTTATGAATTCGCAAAAGAATTTCAATGCTTTGCTTGAAGAAAAATTGCTTAAGGTTGATGAATTTTCTAGGAACGTTGATAGAATTTCTCTTGATGTTGATTCTTTGAAACTTAGATCTATTCCACCTAAGCATGATATCAATGAGTCTCTCAAAGCCATGAGAATTTCCATTGATGAGTGCAAAGAAAGAACCGCTAGGATGCGTGCTAAGAAAGATTGCTTTGTGAAAGCGTGTTCTTCTAGTTTCTATGAAAATAAATATGAAGATCTAAAAGTTATTGATGTGTCCCCTATTAAATCTTTGTTTTGCAATATGAATCTTGATAATGATGGGACTGAATATGATCCACCTTTACCTAGAAGGCGTTCCAAAAATTCGGAGTTTTTAGATCTTGATGCTAAATTTGATAAAAGTGGGATTGAAGAGAACAAAACCCTAGATATTAATAAACCCACTATTTTGGATTTCAAGGAATTTAATTATGATAATTGCTCTTTGATAGATTGTATTTCCTTGTTGCAATCCGTGCTAAATTCTCCTCACGCTTATAGTCAAAATAAAGCTTTTACCAAACATATCGTTGATGCTTTGATGCAATCTTATGAAGAAAAGCTTGAGTTGGAAGTTTCTATCCCTAGAATACTTTATGATGAGTGGGAACCTACTATTAAAATTAAGATTAAGGATCATGAGTTCTATGCTTTATGTGATTTGGGTGCTAGTGTTTCCACTATTCCCAAAACTTCATGTGATTTGCTAGGTTTCCGTGATTTTGATGATTGCTCTCTAAACTTGCACCTTGCGGATTCCACTATTAAGAAACATATGGTAAGAATTAATGATGTTCTTATTGTTGCAAATAGGAACTATGTGCCCGTATATTTTATTGTTCTTGATATAGATTGCAATCCTTCATGTCCTATTATTCTTGGTAGATCTTTCCTTAGAACGACTGGTGCAATTATTGATATGAAGGAAGGGAATATTAGATTACAATTTCCATTAAAGAAAGGCATGGAACACTTCCCTAGGAATAAAGTTAATTACCATATGAATATATTATGAGAGCCACTTATGGATTGCCTACCAAAGATGGCAATACCTAGATCTATCCTTGCTTTTATGCCTAGCTAGGGGCGTTAAACGATAGCGCTTGTTGGGAGGCAACCCAATTTTATTTTTAGTTTTTTTTCTTCTTGCTTATGTTTAGGAATAAATATTTGTTCTAGCCTCTGGTTAGATGTGTTTTTATGTTTTAATTAGTGTTTGTGCCAACTTAAACCTATAGGATCTTCTTGGATGATAGTTATTTGATCTTGCAGAAATTTCCAGAAACTTTCTGTTCATGAAAATAATTTTTAAAAATCACCAGAACGTGATAAAATATCGATTCCAATTTCTGCTGATCAATAAACAAATTGCCTAGGTCTTCCTATTTTGGCTGATGTTTTGGAGTTCCAGAAGTTTGCGTTAGTTACAGATTACTACAGACTGTTCTGTTTTTGACAGATTCTGTTTTTCATGTGTTGATTGCTTATTTTGATGAATCTATGGCTAGTAAAAGAGTTTATAAACCATAGAGAAGTTGGAATACAGTAGGTTTAACACCAATATAAATAAATAATGAGTTCATTACAGTACCTTGAAGTGGTGTTTTGTTTTCTTTCGCTAACGGAGCTCACGAGATTTTCTGTTAAGTTTTGTGTTGTGAAGTTTTCAAGTTTTGGGTGAAAGATTTGATGGATTATGGAACAAGGAGTGGCAAGAGCCTAAGTTTAGGATGCCCATGGCAACCCCAAGATAATCTAAGGACACCGAAAAGCCAAAGCTTGGGGATGCCCCGGAAGGCATCCCCTCTTTCGTCTACTTCCATCGGTAACTTTACTTGGAGCTATATTTTTATTCACCACATGATATGTGTTTTGCTTGGAGCGTCTTGTATTATTTGAGTCTTTATTTGTTAGTTTACCACAATCATCTTTGCTGTACACACCTTTTGTGAGAGACACACATGATTCGGAAATTATTAGAATGCTCTATGTGCTTCACTTATATCTTTTGAGCTATATAGTTTTGCTCTAGTGCTTCACTTATATCTTTTAGAGCACGGTGGTGGATTTTTTTATAGAAACTATTGATCTCTCATGCTTCACTTATAGTATTTTGAGAGTCTTAAAATAGCATGGCAATTTGCTTTAATTAATATCATGAGAAAATTTGATGCTTGATAATTGTTTTCAGATATAAAGGTGGTAATATCATAGTTGTGCTAGTTGAGTAATTGTGGAATTGAAAAATACATGTGTTGGAGTTTGTGATTCCCGTATCATGCACGTATGGTGAACCGTTATGTAACGAAGTCAGAGCATGAAGTATTTGTTGGTTGTCTTCCTTTGTGTGGCGGTCGGGATCGCGCGATGGTTAACTCCTACCAACCCTTCCCCTAGGAGCATGCGTAGTAGTACTTTGCTTCGAGGGCTAATAAATTTTTGCAATAAGTATATGAGTTCTTTATGACTAATGTGAGTTCATGGATTATACACACACTTACCTTTCTGCCATTTTCTAGCCTCTTCGGTACCGCGCATTGCCCTTTCTCACCTTGAGAGTTGGTGCAAACTTCGTCGGTGCATCCAAACCCCGTGATATGATACGCTCTTTCAGACATAAACCTCCTTATATCTTCCTCAAAACAGCCACCATACCTACCTATCATGGCATTTCCAAAGCCATTCCGAGATATATTGCCATGCAACTTTCCACCGTTTCATTTATCATGACACGTTCATCATTGTCATATTGCTTTGCATGATCATGTAGTTGACATTGTATTTGTGGCAAAGCCACCGTTCATAATTCTTTCATACATGTCGCTCTTGATTCATCGCATATCCCGATACACCGCTGGAGGCATTCATATAGAGTCATATTTTGTTCTAAGTATTGAGTTGTAAGTAAATAAAAGTGTGATGATCATCATTCTTAGAGCATTGTCCCAAGTGAGGATAGGATGATGGAGACTATGATTCCCCCACAAGTCCGGATGAGACTCCAGACTAAAAAAAAAGAGGCCATAAAAAAAGAGAAAAGGCCCAAATAAAAAAAATGAGAGAAAAAGAGAGAAGGGACAATGTTACTATCCTTTTACCACACTTGTGCTTCAAAGTAGCACCGTGATCTTCATGATAGAGAGTCTCTCATTTTGTCACTTTCATATACTAGTGGGAAATTTCATTATAGAACTTGGCTTGTATATTCCAATGATGAGCTTCCTCAAATGCCCGAGGTCTTCATGAGCAAGCAAGTTGGATGCACACCCACTTAGTTTCTTTTTGAGCTTTCAAACACTTATAGCTCTAGTGCATCCGTTGCATGGCAATCCCTACTCCTCGCATTAATATCAATCGATGGGCATCTCCATAGCCTGTTGATTAGCCTCGTTGATGTGAGACTTTCTCTTTTTTTGTCTTCCCACATAACCCCTACCATTATACCTTATTCCACCATAGTGCTATATCCATGGCTTGCGCTCATGTATTGCGTAAGAGTTGAAAAGGCTGAAGCGCGTTAAAAGTATGAACCAATTGCTTGGCCAAAACCGGGGTCATACATGATATGAATATTTTGTGTGGGGAAGATGGAGCATAGCGAGACTATATGATTTTGTAGGGATAACTTGCTTTGGCTATGTTATTTTGATAAGACATAATTGTTTAGTTAGTATGCTTGAAATATTATTGTTTTTATGTCAACATTAAACTTTTATCTTGAATCATATCGAATCTGAACATTCATGCCACAATGAGAAGAATTACATTGAAATTATGCCAAGTAGCATTCGGCATCAAAAATTCTGTTTTTATCATTTACCTACTCGAGGACGAGCAGGAATTAAGCTTGGGGATGCTTGATACGTCTCCAACGTATCTATAATTTTTGATTGCTCCATGCTATATTATCTTCTGTTTTGGACATTATTGGGCTTTATTATTCACTTTTATATTATTTTTGGGACTAACCTATTAACCGGAGGCCCAGCCCAGAATTGCTGTTTTTTGCCTATTTCAGAGTTTCGCAGAAAAAGAATATCAAACGGAGTCCAAACGGAATGAAACCTTCGGGAACGTGATTTTTGGAACGAACAAGATCCAGGAGACTTGGACCCTACGTCAAGAAACAAAGGAGGAGGCCACGAGGTAGGGGGGCACGCCTACCCCCCGAGGCGCGCCCTCCACCCTCGTGGGCCCCCTGTTGCTCCACCGACGTACTCCTTCCTCCTATATATACCTACGTACCCCCAAATGATCAAATACGGAGCCAAAAACCTAATTCCACCGCCGCAACCTTCTATACCCACGAGATCCCATCTTGGGGCCTGTTCCGGAGCTCCGCTGGAGGGGGCATCGATCACGGAGGGCTTCTACATCAACACCATAGCCCCTCCGATGAAGTGTGAGTAGTTTACCTCAGACCTTCGGGTCCATAGTTATTAGCTAGATGGCTTCTTCTCTCTTTTTGGATCTCAATACAATGTTCTCCCCCTCTCTCGTGGAGATCTATTCGATGTAATCTTCTTTTGCAGTGTGTTTGTTGAGACCGATGAATTGTGGGTTTATGATCAAGTTTATCTATGAACAATATTTGAATCTTCTCTGAATTCTTTTATGTATGATTGGTTATCTTTGCAAGTCTCTTCAAATTATCAATTTGGTTTGGCCTACTAGATTGATCTTTCTTGCAATGGGAGAAGTGCTTAGCTTTGGGTTCAATCTTGCGGTGTCCTTTCCCAGTGACAGTAGGGGCAGCAAGGCACGTATTGTATTGTTGCCATCGAGGATAACAAGATGGTTTTTTTTATCATATTGCATGAATTTACCCCTCTACATCATGTCATCTTGCTTAAGGTGTTACTCTGTTCTTATGAACTTAATACTCTAGATCCATGCTAGATAGCGGTCGATGTGTGGAGTAATAGTAGTAGATGCAGGCAGGAGTCTGTCTACTTGTCTCGGACGTGATGCCTATATACATGATCATACCTAGATATTCTCATAACTATGCTCAATTCTGTCAATTGCTCAACAGTAGTAATTTGTTCACCCACCGTAAAATACTTATGCTCTTGAGAGAAGCCACTTGTGAAACCTATGGCCCCCGGGTCTATCTTCATCATATTAATCTTCCAACACTTAGTTATTTCCTTTGCTTTTACTTTGCTTTTATTTTACTTTGCATCATTATCATAAAAATACCAAAAATATTATCCTATCATATCTATCAGATCTCACTCCCGTAAGTGACCGTGTAGGGATTGACAACCCCTTATCGCGTTGGTTGCGAGGATTTATTTGTTTGTGTAGGTGCGAGGGACTCGCGTGTGGCCTCCTACTGGATTGATACCTTGGTTCTCAAAAACTGAGGGAAATTCTTACGCTACTTTGCTGCATCACCCTTTCCTCTTCAAGGGAAAACCAACGCAGTGCTCCAGAGGTAGCATGCAACCAATCAACGCATGATTCAAACATGCCTGGAGAAACAGATTGTCAAGACAGTTGAAGCATATGTGGACGACGTCGTCATCAAAACTAAGCACGTCGAGTCACTAATAGACGATTTACGTCTCACATTCGACAACCTCCGTGCATATGACATCAAGCTCAATCCGGAAAAGTGTGTTTTCGGCGTCCCCGCTGGAAAACTGCTGGGCTTCATCGTTTCCAATAGAGGAATTGAAGCAAATCCAGCCAAAATCCGAGCTTTGTCACAATTGGCTACGCCAACGGACCTTAAACAAGTCCAAAAACTCGCCGGATGCGTGGCAGCTTTAAGCCGCTTTATCTCCAGATTGGGAGAAAAGGCATTGCCACTCTATCGCCTTCTCCGGCGCACCGATCACTTCGAGTGGACGGATGCGGCAACGGCCGAACTGGAAGAAATAAAAGCCCTTCTAGCGAGCAACCCAATCCTAGCCGCGCCGAACGTCGGCGAACCCATGTTATTATACATATCGGCAACACACCAGGTGGTGAGCGCCGTGCTTGTCGTCGAGCGAGAGCAGGACGGACACAAATTCCCGCTTCAGAATCCGGTATACTATGTATCCACTGTCCTCACACCATGCAAATCCCGGTACCCTCATTATCAAAAGATAGCATACGCGGTCTTCATGGCATCCCGGAAGCTACGACACTACTTCCAAGAGTGTTCGATCACAGTGGCTTCCGAAGTACCTCTCAATGACATAATAAACAACCGCGATGCTATGGGCCGGATTGCCAAATGGGCCATTGAGCTCCTTCCATTCGACATAACACCGCGTCGAGCCATTAAATCCCAAGTACTAGCGGACTTCGTCGCCGAATGGACAGAGGCCGAACTCCCTAAAGAATACGGCAGATACTCCAACTGGGTTATGTATTTTGATGGTTCCAAAATGCTGGCAGGATTAGGAGCGGGCGTCATTTTAACGTCCCCCACTGGAGACGTAGTCCAGTACGTACTCCAAATATTATACACAGACTCCAATAACGTAGCCGAATACGAGGCCTTATTGCATGGTCTTCGGATGGCTGTCTCCATGGGCATACAACGCCTGGAAGTGCGCGGGGACTCAAACCTCGCAATATCTCAAATAAATGGAGATTTCGATGCCAAAGATCTAAAGATGGCGGCTTATCTTAACGCCGTCCTGAAAATGTTGGCTCGGTTCAAGGGGCTCGAGTTTCATCACGTGGCTCGAGAAAGTAATCAAGCGGCGGACGTCCTTGCTCGCATCAGCGCCAAGCGCGACCCCGTCCCACCTAACATCTTTCTGGAAAGGATTTTTAAGCCGTCCGTGGTGTGGCAAGGGGAGAGCGGCAATACCAGTCCGGATCCGAACACAACCCCAGACTCCGAACACATCGATATCATCGGGGGCTCAGCCACCGAAATAACACCGTCGGCCCATCTCATCATGGTAGTCATTGCCACATGGACCGAACCCTTCTTGGCCTACCTTAATAGGAGAGAACTCCCTGAGGATCAGAATGAGGCTCGCCGCATTGTCCGGCGTTCGAAGGCCTACAAGGTTCACGACAGAGAGCTCTACAAGAAAAGCGCTACCGGAGTCCTTCAAAGATGTATCTCCGAGGAAGAGGGGCGGTAGCTCCTGGCTGAAATTCATGCCGGTCTCGGCGGTCATCATGCTGCAGCTCGGGACCTTGTTAGCAAGGCCTTCCGTACAGGTTTTTATTGGCCCACGGCCCGAGCAGATGCACAGGACCTTGTCCAACGTTGCGTCGGATGCCAGCTCTTCGCCAACCAAAGCCATATGCCCCCACCGCTCTACAAACGATCCCCATCACTTGGCCTTTCGCGGTCTGGGGGCTCGATATGGTCGGACCTCTTAAAGGAGGAAGCCATAAGAAAAATTATCTGCCGGTCATGGTGGATAAATTCACTAAGTGGATAGAGGCCAAACCAGTTAAAACGGCCGAGGCGGGCCAGTGATAGAATTCATATCCGGTGTTGTACACCGTTATGGTGTTCCATGTCGGTGTCAAAACCGGCGGATCTCGGGTAGGGGGTCCCGAACTGTGCGTCTAAGGCGGATGGTAACAGGAGGCGGGGGACACGATGTTTACCCAGGTTCGGGCCCTCTCGATGGAGGTAATACCCTACTTCCTGCTTGATTGATCTTGATGATATGAGTATTACAAGAGTTGATCTACCACGAGATCGTAGAGGCTAAAACCCTAGAAGCTAGCCTATGGTATGATTGTTGTTGTCCTACAGACTAAACCCTTCGGTTTATATAGACACCGGAGGGGGCTAGGGTTACACAGAGTCAGTTACAAGGGAGGAGATCTACATATCCGTATTGCCAAGCTTGCCTTCCACGCCAAGGAGAGTCCCATCTGGACACGGGACGAAGTCTTCAATCTTGTATCTTCATAGTCCAACAGTCCGACCAAAGGATATAGTCCGGCTGTCCGAGGACCCCCCTAATCCAGGACTCCCTCAGTAGCCCCTGAACCAGGCTTCAATGACGATGAGTCCGGCGCGCAGATTGTCTTCGGCATTGCAAGGCGGGTTCCTCCTCCGAATACTCCATAAAAGATTTTGAACACAAAGACAGTGTCCGCTTCTGCAAAACAAATTCCACATACCACCGCAGAGAGAATAATATTTCCACAAATCTAATCTGCTGATGCATTTTGCAGCATGACATCACACCACGGCCCGGTCATTATTCGAACCATTTTTCACAACCAGCCACTGCACATATCGCGAGGCGGTTTCCTTGGCACGTCTTGTCGAAGCAGAGATCGTGTCCCCTTATCACGGGATTCTCATCAATACGGGTGTGGGTAACCCAACCGTGCCATCAATTACGGCGCTTGGGGAATAAGCGATTTTACCGGGTAAGTGGGGAGGCGCATCGCCTCTTCCGCCCTTATAAAGGGACAAGGATTCACCCTTTTTACCCACGCCTTCTTCCTCCTTGCTCATCCATTCTTGCGCACTCGAGCTCTAGCGCCCAAGTTCGCGTTTTTCTCCTCAAACCACTCCAAGCATGTCCGGGGCGGGAGGCAAGTGGATGGTCTCCTCCGTTATGGAGGAGAACATCACAAAGCTACGGGGAGCCGGATATCTAGCCGCGGATATCGCACACCGGCTGCCAGATGCGGGGAAGATCATCCCTACGCCAGAGCCCCATGAGAGGGTGGTTTTCCTTACCCACTTCGTCCGCGGACTGGGATTTCCTCTCCACCCGTTTGTCCGCGGGCTCATGTTCTACTACGGGCTGGATTTTCACGATCTGGCCCCCAATTTCATCCTCAACATCTCGGTGTTTATCATCGTGTGCGAGGCCTTCCTCCGTATCAGGCCCCACTTCGGCCTGTGGCTAAAGACCTTCAATGTTAAACCGAAGGTGGTGGTCGGCCAGCAAGCGGAGTGGGGAGGCGCCATGGTGGGCAAAATGCCTAACGTCAACTGGCTCGAAGGCTCCTATGTGGAGACCATAAAGGGGTGGCAATCGGGGTGGTTCTACATCACCGAGCCGCGTGACACCAACTGGGTGGCGGCCCCCGAATTCCGATCCGGAATCCCCACGCGGCTCACCTCGTGGAAAGAGAAGGGCCTGTCCTGGGGTTCATCGGTGGAGCTGACCGGACTCCAGAAATGCATCAGAAACATGATGAGCAAGAAAATCAAGCTTGTCAACGTGGTCCAGGTCATGCTCTTCCGCCGGATCCTCCCGTGTCAACGACGGGCATTCAATTTGTGGGAGTTCGACCCGGCTGAGCACCAGACGCTGCAAGAGCTCTTCGACACGACGCACAAGGACGTCTGGAAGGTGCTGTTCAAGGGCGCCGAGGTACCTCCTCCCCTTACCGAGGACCGCGGACTCAGCGCAAAGCGCCCTGCCAATCCGGTAAGTTTTCCATATCTCATAGGATGTTTATTTTCCCCAGTATAATCATGTGTGGGATCTAAGCCTCCATGCCATTTAACAGGACTGGGTAGAGACAGCGGAGCAGATCGATTGCCCAGCCCCCCTGCCTAAAGATCTTGCAGATGCTCTCCAAACGGCGATGCTGGCTCCGGCGCCTTACGAGGTGCCGGTGAAGAAGGCCAAGAAGAAGGCCACGGGGACCCGAAAGGGTCTCCGGCACAAGGTTTTATCAGACTCATCGTACGAAAACTCCGAGGCGCACTCCTCCCACGAAAACGAGGAGGAGGAAGAGGAAAGTTCTCCCCCCCCCAGCCGGGGGAGACAAGAAAAGGAAGGCCGCCCCAATCGGGGAGGCCGAAGGGTCCAAGAAGGGAAGGATCCTCCTTCCGGACTGCTCCACGACGACCGCCTACAGCGACGACGAGTGGTTGCCCAGGGACAAGCCCCTGGCGAAGTCGTAAGTATCTGGATACCATAGTAATTCATGGTATGTTTTATTGCACTGCTTCTCATCACGCCGAACATGATTATGCAGTCCGTCCCGAGCCCATATCGACGTATCTTCGTCGGATGGTTCTTTGGACCCGTCGGATATGAATAGTGATTCACTTCCGACCGCCTCCACCCCTCGCCTTACGGACAACGTCGAAGTGTTGTCTCAAAGGGCACCGAGCCAAGGGGAGGTAGTCCTGGAGGCGCCTCAAGGTGACGTTCCGGACCCTGGGCGCAAAGGGAGCAAGACTCCCATGGGCTCCGAATTCGGCCCCCAGCCGAACACTGCGTCGGAACCTCCGGTGGTTCCGAACTCTGTCCGGCGACCCCCCGTGAAGAGGGGCAAGCCGCCTGTGCCGGTGGCCTCTGTCCATCCAGAGGCATCGGACAACTTGCTGGAAGCGCTTCGCGGCGCTTCCATCGACGAAGAACACCGCACTATCATGAGTGCGGTGGTCAAGAAGGTTCAGTCCGCCAAGAACGGACTAACTGAAGCCTATGCCAGCCTCCTAATAGGCTTTGAGGTAAGTAACCAGATTATAAGAGAATGTTACCGCATAGACACTAGCCCCTGATGCTCTGTTTGGCGTTTGCGAAGAAAGGCTGAATAGAGGATCACATAATAACCGCAGGAGTCTAATCGAAATATGTCTATGTGCATATGCAGGCTTAGCCGCTGCCGCACGTACTGTGGAGGTCGCCGCACTGAAGCGGGACCTTGAGCGATCGAAGGAAGAGCTCGGCCTTGCCAAAAGGCAGCTCGAAGAAATCAAAGGTAAGTTATACCCCGTCTGTATGTTGATAAGAAAAAACAAGGGTGGTTGCTTAGATCATGGGATCGTCATGAATTTTGCCAGGGGCCACGACCGAAGTGGCGACCCTGAAGAAGGCGCTGTCCGAGGCCGAGAACAAGGCGGCCAAGGAGCGCACGGAGTGAGAAAAACAAGAGGCCCGGGTGGGCGAGCTGTAGCAAGAGCTCTAGGCTCTCGTAAAAAAACACGAGTCCTTGGAGCTTGACTCTGAGACGCGAGAGTCCGAGCTTGCGATGGCCCTCGAAAGCGCACAACATGCCAAGGCCGAAGCCCAAAAGGCCCTCCAGGAATTAGAGGCGGTTAAGAAGATAGCGACGGGTAAGGCATTCAGTATGCAAAGCAAGCATGTGAAAGAAAATTTCCTTTTACTTACCCGAGTTCGGAGCTCTCCAGGAGCGTTCGCAGATCTACCCCGCAGTGTGTCAGATGCCGCAGAGTTCCACCGGGCCGAGGAGGGGAGCTCGATGGAGAAGTTGATCTGGTCTCACTATACTGGGACCGAACACCCTATGCCCTCGAGCAACCAGCTGAAGCAACTGGTCGAGCTCCACAAGGCGGCCGAACAGGCCATGAAGGGTCTTATAGTCCGGATGTGGCCTGGCGATCCCCTGCCTGATAGCTACTACGGCCTGGTGAGGCGGCTTGTGAATGCCTGCCCACGGCTTGATGTCATAAAGCGGTCTGTCTGCATCGAGGGCGCGCGCAGGGCTTTTGCCCGAGCAAAGGTCCATTGGGCGAAGCTGGGCGCCGAGAAGATGGTGAAGGAGGGGCCGCCGGAAGGCAAGGAGCATCGCCACCCCAAAATGTATTATAACAGTGTCCTAAAGGGTTCTCGCCTTGTGGCGGAGGAATGTACTAAGGATGTAATATTCGAATGAATGTACTCATGCGATCCCGTAATATGAAACGAGTTCATTTGCGCTATGCAACGCCTTGTGCGGCCGTTTATAAAATCTGAGAGTTGGCCAGTCGTCGGCTTCTGCCCCCATGTAACTAGTAGTGAGGTGTTCGGGATAAACCTGAGCACTCTTTATCCCAATTTTGGGTCCTTCGAGGGAGGTGTTCAGCACAACGAACCAGGCAATCGGACTATAAGGCTTTATCACTCTCATTAAGCCATAGAAGTCTACAATTTTACATTTTGGCGAAGCCCCTAGTATTCGGAAGGCCGAATTTGGGGCGCTATATATGCCTAAGTCGGGCAAGGCCGACTCCTCGCCAGAAGCGGAAAAAGTCTTTAAGGACTTGAGAACTCTCGAACAGCGACCAGCTCTCGCCTTATCATGACAGTCAGTTTTCGGCTTTCTCTACTGAGGTGCTCGTCCGGAAGAACCGGGACACAATCACAGTAGTTCTCCCAGCGCTACCTTAGCCGATATTGCGGAACGTAAGGTACCAAAACATGGGAGCTGGGCAAACCCAACTATTGACCCAAGACATGATTCAGAGCTGATGCATATAATGCTATAAGTTCGGGGTGACGCACTGTCGAAAGTGTTCGGACTTCTCACGCCGTATTATGGGGTATACTGAAGCCCCTGGCGTACTGGTCGTACCAGAATGTACGGGTGCAAGTTGTCGTAAATAAACAGACAACAAAAAGGAAGGGTAATGCAATAATAGACTAATGCTATACATTGTTATTTAAATAATATGTCGAAGCGTACTGATACAAGTAGTGCAATAAGCAAAAAATAGGACTATTTGACATGTCCTATCCAAGGGCAAGCTGCGTATGGGTATTAAAAACGGGTACTTCGATTGTTATTAGAGACCACCTGGGGATTCCCTTGTACGTCTTAGCTTCTTGCCTCCTTGGTTGTTCCTTCCCGTAATGTGTCCAGCAATCATACTGCCGGAAAGGGCTTCCAGAGAGTAAGGTCCTGAAAGAGAGAAAATGATAAAGGTATACAGCCCCTGGGGCGGTTGAGCCGCATTGTGGGACGTGCCCTGGTCGTGCCCCCGCCTATGCCCATGGTATTTTTAGTGCGTAATTATGTACGCGCGGCACGGATTTCGTCGCTTGACTGGGACTAGGATGGGGGCCAAATTGCTAGGCGAGCTCTGAACGTGCCAGGCGATCCTGTTGCAGGTTACTCCGGACTCGGTTGACGGTATCCGGGGGCTTAATCGCCGAATTGGCAGTTTGCCTTAAAAGGCTGCTTTGTGCCTCAGCTGCGAGGGTCGCAGTGTGTTCCTCCGTGCGGAGTGAGCGTTCTGTGTTTCCATTGACTGTTATAACCCCACGAGGTCCTGGCATTTTGAGCTTGAGGTATGCATAATGCGGTACCGCATTGAATCTAGCAAATGCGGTTCGCCCGAGCAGTGCGTGATAGCCACTGCAGAACGGGACGATATCGAAGATTAACTCCTCGCTTCGGAAGTTGTCCGGAGATCCGAAGACCACTTCTAGTGTGATTGAGCCTGTGCAATGGGCCTCTACACCTGGGATGACACCTTTAAAGGTGGTTTTAGTGGGTTTGATCCTCGAGGGGTCTATACCCATTTTGCACACTTTATCCTGATAGAGCAGGTTCAGGCTGCTGCAGCCATCCATAAGGACTCGGGTGAGGTGAAATCCGTCGATGATGGGGTCAAGGACCAATGCGGCAGATCTGCCATGACGGATACTAGTGGGGTGGTCCCTGCAATCGAAGGTGATCGCACAAGAGGACCATGGGTTGAACCTTGGGGCGACTGGCTCCATCGCATAGACGTCCCTTAGTGCACACGCTTCCGTTCCCTCTTGGGAACGTGGGTTGCGTATATCATGTTCACCGTTTTCACATGTGGAGGGAACCTCTTCTTTCCTCCTGTGCTCGGCGGCCGAGGCTCCTCCCCATCATCGCTATGCAGCCCCTTGTCCCTGTTATCGGCATTCAACTTGCCGGCCTGCTTGAACACCCAACATTCTCTGTTGGTGTGATTGGCTGGCTTATTGGGGGTGCCGTGAATTTGACACGAGCGATCGAGTATGCGGTCCAAACTGGACGGGCCCGGATTGCTTCTTTTGAACGGCTTCTTCCGCTGACCGGATTTAGAGCCGCCGAATCCGGCATTGACTGCCGTGTCTTCGGCGTTGTCGCCGTTGTTGCGGCGCTTGTGTCTGTTATGCCGTGGTCTGCCGTTAGTATCCTTTGTATCTAAAGTGCCATGACTTCTTGATGTGTTGTTGCTGCGAGCCAGCCAACTGTCTTCGCCCGCGCAAAAGCGGGTCATGAGCGTTGTGAGGGCTGCCATAGACTTCGGCTTCTCCTGGCCGAGGTGCCAGGCGAGCCACTCGTCACGGATGTTATGCTTAAATGCCGCTAAGGCCTCTGCATCCGTACAGTCGACAATTTGGTTTTTCTTAGTTAGGAACCGTGTCCAGAATTGCCTGGCCGATTCCCCTGGCTGCTGAGTTATATGGCTCAAGTCATCAGCATCCGGTGGTCGCACATAAGTGCCCTGGAAGTTGTCAAGGAATGCATCTTCCAAATCCTCCCAACTGCCAAATGAGTCTGCTTGCAAGCTATTCAGCCAATGCCGAGCTGGTCCTTTGAGTTTTAGTGGGAGTTACTTGATGGCATGTAGCTCATCACCGCGAGCCATGTGGATGTGGAGGAGGAAATCCTCGATCCATACCGCGGGATCTGTTGTACCATCATATGATTCAATATTTACGGGTTTAAAACCCTCTGGGAATTCGTGATCCATTACTTCATCAGTGAAGCATAGGGGATGTGCGGCGCCTTTGTGCCGGGCTATATCACGACGCAGTTCATATGAGTCTTGTCTGCTGTATTCGGCCCGGCCGGATTTGCTTTTAGTGTATCCGGCATGACGGTCATCGTCCCACGTTGGTGTGCACCCCCGTGATCCGTAGATCGATCTTGCATGTTTTGCCTTGTTTTCCAATACGTCTCGCAGGTCCCGCGTGTTGCCCCGGGCCTTGGTATTTTTGTTTGAGTGGCGGCGGGATGCAGGCTGGACTTTAGACTGAAATGCCTCTCTGTCTCGGCCACGAGGTGGCCGATCAGCCGCATCATACACTGGTGATGTAGGTTTCAGTGCTTCCTCCTCGAGTTGAGGTAGCAACCTGCGCTTTGGATAACTCTTGGTTGGGCGCTCGAGTTCGTTTTCCTTGGCTGCCAGGACTTCGGTCCATCTATCCGCTAGCAGATCTTGATCAGCTCAAAGCTGTTGTTGCTTTTTCTTTAGGCTGTTTGCTGTGGCTATAAGCCGGCGCTTCAAGCGCTCCTGCTCGACGGGATGCTCAGGCACGACAAATTCTTTGTCGCCGAGGCTCACTTCGTCTTCGGAGAGAGGCATGTAATTGTCATCCTCTGATTCTCCGTTTGCTGCCTGTTCTGGAGGGCTAGCTTGTTCATGCACCCGCTCGAGGTCTGGCTGGAGGGGATTATCATCGTCTTCGGCACTATCCGGAGCGTTATTGTCTCTTGTGCTGGTATCGCTGCCTTTGCTATGGCGAGACTAGAGCGGCGCCGCTGACGTCGGTGCTTGGGTTGCTTCTTGGAGGGATTATCCTCCGTTGTCTTATCTCCATCCCCTTCATTGGGGGTGTCCACCATGTATAGGTCATACGATGAGGTGGCAGTCCAGCGCCCTGTGGGCGGTGGTTCTTGTTCGTCTCCTGCATCGTCGTCCATACCGTCGATGTCTTCGGAGCCGAAGTCGAGCATGTCAGTTAAATCGTCGACAGTGGCTACTAAGTGGGTGGTGGGTGGGGCGCGAATTTCTTCGTCGTCCGCATCCCATTCTAGCCGGACATAGTTCGGCCAAGGGTCTCCCGACAGGGAGAGAGACTTCAGCGAATTTAGTACGTCGCCAAAAGGCGAGTGCTGAAAGATATCCGCGGAGGTAAACTCCATGATCGGTGCCCAATCGGATTTGATGGGCACGGACACAAGCGGCTCGGAGTCCGTGGCCGGGGACGAATCCAATGGTTCGGCAACACGGGTCTCGTAGGAGGTGAAGTCAGTATTCGGCGCTATCGCCACTGAGTGTGCGGCCTCTGTGGCGGGGTCCATCCATCCGTCCACAGATGGCGCGATTTGTTCCGGATTGAAGGCCGGAGTAGTTGCAGGTGTGATCTCCCGAACACAGTCCGACGGCAGAGCTAAATCATGCTCGTCGTGATCGTGCGGTGCACCTGACATGGGCTCGAATCCGTCGAAGATCAAGTCTCCGCGGATGTCGGCAATATAGTTCAAGTTTTCAAACCTGACCTGATGGCCAGGGGCGTAGCTATCGATCTGCTCCAGATGGCCAAGCGAGTTAGCCCACAGTACGAAGCCGCCGAATACGAAGATTTGTCCGGGGAGGAAAACCTCACCCGGGATCTCATCATTGCCGATGATCGAGGGAGCCATCAAGCCTTACGGTGACGGCACAGTGGAACTCTCAATGAAAGCACCAATGTCGGTGTCAAAACCGGCGGATCTCGGGTAGGGGGTCTCGAACTGTGCGTCTAAGGCGGATGGTAACAGGAGGCGGGGGAAACGATGTTTACCCAGGTTCGGGCCCTCTCGATGGAGGTAATACCCTACTTCCTGCTTGATTGATCTTGATGATATGAGTATTACAAGAGTTGATCTACCATGAGATCGTAGAGGCTAAAACCCTAGAAGCTAGCCTATGGTATGATTGTTGTTGTCCTATGGACTAAACCCTCCGGTTTATATAGACACCGGAGGGGGCTAGGCTTACACAGAGTCGGTTACAAGGGAGGAGATCTACATATCCGTATTGCCAAGCTTGCCTTCCACGCCAAGGAGTGTCCCATCCGGACACGGGACGAAGTCTTCAATCTTGTATCTTCATAGTCCAACAGTCCGGCCAAAGGATATAGTCCGGCTGTCTGAGGACCCCCCTAATCCAGGACTCCCTCATTCCACACAGCATCATCACCGATAACGGCTCCAATTTCACAGCCGATGAGGTAAAAACCTGGTGTGCTAATCAGGGCATCAAGCTCGATTATGCCTCTGCCTATCACCCGCAAACAAACGACCAAGTCGAACGGGCCAATGGTCTTATTATGAGTGGCATTAAACCCAAACTAGTGCGGTCTTTGAGAGAATCAGACAAGCACTGGGTTGAGGAGCTCGACTCCGTACTCTGGGGGCTGCGGACCACTCCCAACCGCACTGCTGGATACACACCTTTCTTCATGGTGTACGGCGCGGAGGCTGTGTTGCCCTGCGATATTATTCATGACTCACCTCGAGTGCGCATGTACGAAGAGAGAGAGAGAGAGAGAGAGGCCGAGCTTGATCGGCAGGACAGCCTAGATGCCCTGGAGGAGGAGCGCGATATTGCAAAAGCCCATTCCGCATTTTATCAACAACAGGCCCGCAGATATCAAAGCAGAGAAGTACGGGCCAAGACTTATAATGTTGGCGAACTCGTTCTACGCTTGCCAGAGAAGAAAAAGGACAAACTCAAGCCCAAACGGTAGGGTCCCTTCATCATCGATGAAGTTCTCATTGGAGGAGCGTACCGCCTGTGTGATGCATCAGACAATCGCCTAGAGCCGAACCCCTGGAACGCGGCCAGACTCCGAAGATTCTATGCCTAGCGCCGAACTATTTCTTCGTCTCCTTCTCCCTGTTGTTTCCATTATTTTTCCTCTCTTTTCATTTTTCCTTTTTTCTAGCCTTAAAGCTTTCGCGCGGCTAAACCGTGCACATGTGACGTACACACCCTCGAACATGTACATCCATTATAGCCGGGGGCTTCCCGGACAGAAGCTTATTATTATTATTTTCCGAGCATCAAGCTCATCACATATGCGTTTTTTCCCATATGTACCTTTTCTTCGCCATTATATGCATCGATATGACTTAAATTTTGGCCAAGCTGGGTTGCCTGGCTCATGTGCTTATGCCCTACGTTCCCGTTAGTTCGGTTAGGGCATAAAGGGAGCACCTCTGCGATTGTTACTGCCGGGTCATCCGGATGTGTACCTCAGACTGGGTGAAGGCGAAAGCTAGCATTCTTAAGGGAATATTCGGTCGGTGGATTAAAGACGTTTTTGCATTCACCCCATTGTGAACCCCAGATGTTATGTATACTGTGATTTTTCCAATCACAGTTCGGACATGCATTTTAACGCATGCACACCCAGGGAAAGGAACCCTTAACGGAACTATTCTCTCTGGAAGATGTTTCTTACAATCATAATGTAATATAACATAACTAGCCGGATACAACTTGTCTGTTCAAGCAACTATGACCCCTACGCCTCGTTTCCATGAATACCCCGGTTTATTTAACCACTCAGGTATTCGGAAACACTCCGCACCTTCGGGTCCAGAGGTCGAAGCAAAAAGGTCTGCCATGACAATCATTTTAGAATTCAGCTAGAGTTACATATGTCAAGGAAAGTACATAGTCACTTGGACTCAAAAATTTCCTCCTCTATACCGTCCAGCAGGCTGTCTAACATACAATCTTGCTGGGAATACTTGGCGGCTACTTCTACTTGGTCATATACTAAATTAATGGTAACTTCTTTCCCATCTGACCCTAGAGGTCCGACCCAGGCCATATGATTCGGATCAAGCTTGGTATACCGTGTTTTCACCATGGCCCAGGCCTCTCGTGCACCTTCCCGGCAGGCCGATATTTTCCATAATCGGAAACGCCGCCGCGCTCCCTTGAGTAGATGTACAAGCTCCTCCATACTTCCTGGAGGGGAGGCGGATGGCCATAAGGCCTTGGCAACACTTCGCATCGCCTGCCGAGCTTGCTCATGCATTTGCGACAGCTCTTGCAGCAGATCGCCCGACGATCCGGACATCTCCTCTTCAGGACGGCCCATCAGCATACCTACAAATATAACTCTATCAGTTCCTTTCATCTCTGAATTACTCGAAGGTAAGTTTGACCACATACTGAATATGCCACCTCGTAGCCTTTTATATTCCTTGACGGAGTCAGCCAGCTGGGCCCGCACATCTTTCAGTTCTTCGCCCAGCTGGGTGTTGGAATCCTGGAGCTTGTTTTTCTCCTCCCTGGCTCGGGTCAGCACACGTTCGCCCGTGGCGAGTAGCCTTTTGGACTCCTTCTCTCCCGCTTGAGCGGCTTTCAGTTGCTCCTCCAGTTGATCTGACGATCCTGTCATGTGATAAGCAACAGTATTAGCACAGCTGGCATATAATTATAATTCCTCGATGGAGGGGAATATTACCAAGTGACGCCTTCTTGGATTTCTCCAGTTCGGCGGTAACAGCAGTTAGCTGTGTCCGACACCTTTCTAGCTCTTGAGACAACATGTTGTTCTTCTTCGTAAGTACCTGGTTGTACAGTGATCCTTAAATCAGTTATATCAACTGATTCAAGTCTCGGGGGCTACTGGTATATGATTATAATATTGGAACAATGTAAACTTACCTGCACATCTTTTAAATGTTGATTTGTGGCTCTGGTAAGCCCATCTCGAGCAGCTCGGATGTATGCATCAGCCGAGCTGAAGGCATTAATTGCCTCTTCTGAAAAGCTGGGGTCTCGTAAAATGGCCCTCCGGCGCTGATGATTCATGGCGCTCTCCACTTCCGAGTTCGTGACGGATACATCATCCAAATCCTCTGCTGAGGGACAATCCGGCCTCGCCCCCGTATCAGCCCCTGTCTTCGCAGCAGGATCTGGATCCTGGCGGTTGGGAGTATGACCGGCCGGACCCCCGGACATAGTCCAGTGAACTCTTTTCCTGATATAGGACAAACGAAAAAGTCACAGTTGGATGCGACTGCCAAGGGGAATATTTACAAATCCATACCTCTTCGATGAAGGCTCGGCCGTGCCTTTGTTTGCCTTCCTCTTTGAAGGCTTGCCCGGCGTGGGGGGCGCTCTCTTTGGAGTTGCCTATTGGGTAGCGTGGTGTGCCAAACACCTCCCCTTTTGAGCACGAGACAATGCGGTGGGTGAGGCAGAGCAAGGGAACTCTTTCGGAGGAGATGTCTCCTGATTACTTACATGTGAAGCAGGGAGAAGACCAGGATAATCGGCGGTGATGGCCACTTCCGTGTCGTCATAGCTCGCCTGGTAAAACACCCCGTCCTCGAGCACCATGAATATATTTGGATCCTCTTCGAATCCGGGGTCAAGGTCCCGATTGTGGCCCTCTGGCTGTGGGGCGGGGCTGTGAAGCCCCTCGGAGATCTTTCGCCAGTGCTGTTATAAATGGATGGATTAATATTCATTGGAAGTGGCTCAGGGAGTGGAGTGAGTAGAGCAGAGGGGTTGGGACTTACCCAGCTAGGAGGATTGTACATGGAAAATCCATCTCTGCGCTTGATACAAAGAAATTCCTCTTCCTCCCCTTTGAACAGTTCAGCCAATATTTTGGCCAGAGCGACGGGGGTGTCCGGACCCTTCCGGCCGCAGCGGGAGGCGTCATCCTCCCCATTGTAGTGCTACATGGGAAGCCCTCTCTATTGGAGTGGCTGAACCCCCCACACTATGGAAGCCGCCATTACCTCGACTATTGATAATCCGGACTGGGCGAGTGTCTTTATCTTGCTCATGAGTTGACGAACTTCCGCACTATCTTCCTCCTCGAGGCTCCAAGGGTGCCAGCTGTGGCGTTTCTTCAAAGGAACTCTTGTAAACTCAGGTAGACCCCTCCGAACTGGGTCAGGAAGTGCAACGTCCTCGATGTAGAACCATTCGGAAGGCCATTCTTCGGATGCTTTCTTTGGTGTGCCGGACAGGTATCTGGTCTCGGTGATGCGCCATACCTCGGCTCCGCCCACTTCAAATATGGATCCCTCATGGTTACGCGGGACAAAACATAATAGCTTTCTCCACAATTCAAAATGGGCTTCACAACCCAAGAATAGTTCGCAAGGAGTGACTTAACCCGCGGTATGCAGGATGGAGGCGGGAGTGAAGTTGTGTAGTTGGAGGCCATAATACTCCAGAAGCCCTCGGAGGAATAGATGAATTGGAAATCCAACACCTCTTAGCAAATAGGGGACAAAGCACACTCGTTCCCCCCAGATGGATTGGGGAAGTTCTCCGCCTGGGCCCCGTCATTGAAGGAGGTCAATCCTGCCCGAACAGGGACCAGATATGCGGGGGGAAGAAATCCCTGTGTTTGCAGCTTCACCAGCTGACCATGGGATACGGAACATCTCTCCCAATCACCTTTTTCTGGGCCGCAGGGGCGGGAGGAGGAGCTGGGAGCGCTGGCCATGTTGGAGTGGTCTTTTCTAGCAAGCTCTGAGGATTTCTTCCGCGTGGTGTTGGATGGATCTGACATCCAATCTCTTTAAATAGACACTCCTCCCTACATGGCCGGGGTGTTATATGTAAAAACACCCTGACCTCTCGCATTCGCTCGACACGTGGAAGCTGAAGTTGTTGATACGCAGAAGCCGAGGGGTGCGACATTGAATGGAAATCCGAATACATCACTTTGAAATCATCAGAGGAGGAACCCGCCTGGCAATGCCGAAGACTATCTGCGCGCCGGACACCTCGTCATTGAAGTCTGGTTCGGGGGCTACTGAGGGGTCCTGGACTAAGGGGTCCTCGGGCGTCCGGCCTGTTAGCCATGGGCCGGACTGATGGGCTATGAAGATACGAAGACCGAAGACTCTACCCGTGTCCAGATGGGACTCTCCATGGCGTGGAAGGCAAGCTTGGCGACCAAATATGAAGATTCCTCTCTGTAACCGACTTTATGTAACCCTAGTTCCCTCCGGTGTCTATATAAACCGGAGGGTTAGGTCTGTAGAGGTGAACAATCATAATCATAGTCATACAGGCTAGACTTCTAGGGTATTAGCCATTACGATCTCGTGGTAGATCAACTTTTGTAATACTCATATTCATCAAGATCAATCAAGCAGGAAGTAGGGTATTACCTCCATAGAGAGGGCCCGAACCTAGGTAAACATTGTGTCCCCCGTCTCCTGTTACCATCAACCTAGACGCACAGTTCGGGACCCCTACCCGCGATCCGCCGGTTTTGACACCGATAGGAATCTCTGCGCCGGAGAGAAAAAGTACTCCTGCCCAAGTTCCGCCTCAAGAAGTCCGCGCTCAGTCCCGAAAGTCCTCTCCTTATTTTTTCTAGGGCAAATGGCCTTATATACCAGAAGATGGGCGCCGGAGGATGGCCAGGGGGCCCACTACCCACCAAGGCATGCTAGGGGGTAGGCGCGCCTTGGTGCCCGCTACTTCTTGAGCTTGCGTTGGGTTTTCCCTTGAAGAGGAAAGTGTGATGCAGCAAAGTAGAGATACGTATTTCCCTCAGTTTGAGAACAAAGGTATCAATCTAGTAGGAGACAACGCACAAATCACCAATACCTGCACAAACAATCAAACAACTTGCACCCAACGCGATAAAGGGGTTGTCAATCCCGTCACGATTACTTGCAAAAGTGAGATCTGATAGAGATAGATGAAACTAAACAAAAGATAAAGTAAATATTTTTGGTATTTTTGGTTTATAGATCGGAAACTAAAAGATTGCAAAATAGTAGATCAGAACTTATATGATGCAAAATAGACCCGGGGGCCATAGGTTTCACTAGAGGCTTCTCTCAAGATAGCAAATAGTACGGTGGGTGAACAAATTACTGTCGAGCAATTGATAGAAGAGCTCAAAGTTATGACGATATCCAAGGCAATGATTATGAAATATAGGCATCACGTCCGTGTCAAGTAGACCGAAATGATTCTGCATCTACTACTATTACTCCACACATTGACCGACTCCTGCCTGCATCTAGAGTATTAAGTTCATGAAGAACAGAGTAACGCACTAAGTAAGATGACATGATATAGAGGAATAAACTCAAGCAATATGATGTAAACCCCATCTTTTTATCCTCGATGGCAATAGGACAATACGTGCCTTGCTGCCCCTACTATCACTGGGAAAGGACACCTCAAGATTGAACCCAAAGCTAACAACTTCTCCCATTGCAAGAAAAACCAATCTAGTTGGCCAAACCAAACCGATAGTTCGAAGAGAATTACAAAGATACCAACTCATGCATAAAATAATTCCTAGAATATTCAAATAATCTTCATAGATAAGCTGATCATAAATCCACAATTCATCGGATCTCGACAAACACACAGCAAAAGAAGATTACATCAGATAGATCTCCAAGAACATCGAGGAGAACATGGTATTGGGAATCAAAGAGAGAGAAGAAGCCATCTAGCTACTAGCTATGGACACGTAGGTCTATGGTAAACTAATCACGCTTCATCGGAAGGGCAATAGAGTTGATATAGAAGCCCTCCGTGATCGAATCCCCCTTCGGCAGGATGCCGGAAAAGGCCCCAAGATGGGCTCCCACGGGAACATAAGGTTGCGGCGGTGGAAAAGTCTTTTCGTGGACATCTCTGGTGGTTTGGGAATATATAGGCTAAAGAATTAGGCCAGGGGGTCACGAGGGGCCCACAAGGCAGGGGGCGTGCCCTTCCCCCTTATGGCCGCATCGTGGCTTCTCCGACTTGATCTCCAAGTCTTTGGGGTGTCTTCTGGTCCAAGAGAAATCACCGCGAAGGTTTTATTCCGTTTGGACTCCGTTTGGTATTCCTTTTCTGCGAAACTTAAAAACAAGGAAAAAAAGAAAGTGGCACTGGGCTCTAGGTTAATAAGTTAGTCCAAAAAATAATATAAAATAGCATATTAATGCATATAAAACATCCAAAACAGATATTATAATAGCATGGAACAATAAAAAATTATAGATATGTTGGAGACGTATCAAGCATCCCCAAGCTTAATTCTTGCTCGTCCTCGAGTAGGTAAATGATAAAAACAGAATTTTTGATGTGGAATGCTACCTAACATATTTATCCATGTAATTTTCTTTATTGTGGCATGAATGTTCAGATCCACAAGATTCAAAACAAAAGTTTAATATTGACATAAAAACAATAATACTTCAAGCATACTAACAAGGCAATTATGTCTTCTCAAAATAACATGGCCAAAGAAAGCTTATCCCTACAAAATCATATAGTTTGGCTATGCTCCATCTTCATCACACAAAATATTCAAATCATGCACAACCCCGATGACAAGCCAAGCGATTGTTTCATACTTTTGATGTTCTCAAACTTTTTCAACTTCCACACAATACATGAGCGTGAGCCATGGACATAGCACTATAGGTGGAATAGAATATGTTGGTTTTGGAGAAGACAAAAAGAAGGAGATAGTCTCACATCAACTAGGCGTATCAACGTGCTATGGAGATGCCCATCAATAGATATCAATGTGAGTGAGTAGGGATTTCCATCCAACGGATGCACTAGAGCTATAAGTTTATGAAAGATCAAGAAGAAACTAAGTGGGTGTGCATCCAACTCGCTTGCTCACGAAGACCTAGGGCACTTTGAGGAAGCCCATCATTGGAATATACCAGCCAAATTCTATAATGAAAAATTCCCACTAGTATATGAAAGTGACAACATAGGAGACTCTCTATCATGAAGATCATGGTGCTACTTTGAAGCACAAGTGTGGTAAAGGGATAGTAGCATTGCCCCTTCTCTCTTTTCTCTCATTTTTTTATTTTTATTTGGGCCTTCTCTCATTTTTTTGCGTATTTTTTTGCCTGGAGTCTCATCCCGACTTGTGGGGGAATCATAGTCTCCATCATCCTTTCCTCACATGGGACAATGCTCTAATAATGAAAACCATCACACTTTTATTTACTTACAACTCAAGAATTACAACTCGATACTTAGAACAAATATGACTCGATATGAATGCCTTTGGCGGTGTAACGGGATGTGCAATGAATCAAGAGTGACATGTATGAAAGAATTATGAATGGTGGCTTTGCCACAAATACGATGTCAACTACATGATCATGCAAAGCAATATGACAATGATGAAGTGTGTCATAATAAATGGAATGGTGGAAAGTTGCATGGAAATATATCTCGGAATGGCTATGGAAATGCCATAATACATAGGTATGGTGGCTGTTTTGTGGAAGTTATATGGTGGGTGTATGGTACCGGCGAAAGTTGCACGATACTAGAGAGGCTAGCAATGGTGGAAGGGTGAGAGTGCGTATAATCCATGGACTCAACATTAGTCATAGAGAACTCACATACTTATTGCAAAAATCTATTAGTTACCGAAACGAAGTACTATGCGCATGCTCCTAGTGGGATAGATTGGTAGGAAAAGACCATCACTCATCCCCGACCGCCACTCATAAGGAAGACAATCCATAAATAAAGCATGCTCCGACTTCATCACATAACGGTTCAGCATACGTGCAAGCTACGAGAATCACAAACTTTAACACAAGTATTTCTACAATCCACAATTACTCACTAGCATGACTCTAATATCACCATCTTTATATCTCAAAACAATCATAAGGAATCAAACTTCTCATATTATTCAATGCACTTTATATGAAAGTTTTTTTATTATATCCCTCTTGGATGTCTAGAATATTAGGACTAAGTTTATAACCAAAGCAAATTACCACGCTGTTTAGAGACTCTCAAAATAATATAAGTGAAGCATGAGGGTTTCAACAATTCTATAAAATAAAACCACCACCGTTGTCTAAAAAGATATAAGTGAAGCACTAGAGCAAAATTGCCTAGCTCAAAAGATATAAGTGAAGCACATAGAGTATTCTAATAAATCATGATTCCTGCGTGTCCCTCTCAAAAGGTGTGTACAGCAAGGATGATTGTGGCAAACTAAAAAGCAAAGACTCAAATCATACAAGACGCTCCAATCAAAACACATATCACGTGGTGAATAAAAATATAGCCTCAAGTAAAGTTACCGATAGACGAAGACGAAAGAGGGGATGCCTTCCGGGGCATCCCCAAGCTTAGGCTCTTGGTTGTCTTTGAATATTAACTTGGGGTGCCTTGGTAATCCCCAATCTTAGGCTCTTGCCACTCCTTATTCCATAGTCCATCAAATCCTTACCCAAAACTTGAAAACTTGACAACACAAAACTCAACAGAAAATCTCATAAGCTCCGTTAGTATAAGAAAATAAATCACCACTTTTGGTACTGTTGTGAACTCATTCTTTTTTCATATTGGTGTAATATCTACTGTATTCCAACTTTTCCATGGTTCATACCCCCCGATACTACCCATAGATTCATCAAAATAAGCAAACAACACATAGAAAACAGAATCTGTCAAAAACAGAACAGTCTGTAGTAATCTGGATAGTTCGAATACTTATGTAACTCAAAAAATTCTGAAAACTTAGGACAAAAGAGGCAATTTGTATATCAATCTTGTGTAATAAATTCAGAAGTTTATCACTCTTCTGTGATTTTTAAAAAATCTGGGACTGGGCGCAAAAGTTTCTATTTTTCAGCAAGATCAAATCAACTATCACCGTGAGCCATCCCAAAGGTCTTACTTGGCACAAACACTAACTAAAACACAAAACCACATCTAACCAGAGGCTAGATGAATTATTTATTGCAAAACAGAACCAAAAAGCAAAGAACAAAAAATAAAATTGGGTTGCCTCCCAACAAGCGCTATTGTTTAACTCCCTTAGCCATGCATAAAAACACAAATAGATCTAGGTATTGTCATCTTTGGTATGCAATCCATAAGTAGCTCTCATAATAGATTCATATGGAAATTTAATTTTCTCTCTTGGAAAGTGTTCCATGCCCTTCCTTAACGGAAATTGAAATCTAATATTTCCTTCTTTCATATCAATAATTGCACCAATCGTTCTAAGGAAAGGTCTACCAAGAATAATAGGACATGTAGGATTGCAATCAATATCAAGAACAATGAAATCTATGGGTACATAATTCCTATTTGCAACAATGAGAACATCATTAATCCTTCCATAGGTTTCTTAATAGTGGAATCCGCAAGATGCAAATTTAAAGAACAATCATCAAATTCACGGAAACCTAGCACATCAAATCACACAAAGCACGACACTCATAATATTTAATTTTAATATTAATAGTAGGTTCCCACTCATCATAAAGTTTTCTAGGGATAGAAACTTCCAATTCAAGCTTTTCTTGAAAAGATTGCATCATAGCATCAACGATATGTTTAGTAAAAGTTTTGTTTTGATTATAAGCATGAGGAGAATTCAACATGGATTGCAACGAGGAAATACAATATATTGAAGAACAATTATCATAATTAAATTCCTTGAAATCTAAAAGAGTGGGTTCATTGCTACCTAAAGTTTTGACCTCTCCAATCCCACTTTTATCAATTTTTGCATCAAGATCCAAAAACTCTGAATCATTGGGACGCCTTTTAACTAAAGTTGACTCATCTCCAGTCCCATCTTTATCAAGATTTATATTGGAAAACAAATATTCAATAGGAGTCACATCAATCACTTTAAGATCTTCATCATTATTTTCATGAAAACTAGAAGAACACATTTTTACAAACCAATCTCGCTTAGCACGCATCTTAGCGGTTCTTTCTTTGCACTCATCAATGAAAATTTTCATATCCTTGAGAGACTCATTGATATCATGCTTGGGTGGAATAGATCTAAGTTTCAAAGAATCAACATCAAGAGAAATTCTATCCACGTTCCTAGCCAAATCATCAATCTTGAGCAATTTTTCTTCAATCAAAGCATTGAAATTCTTTTGCGAACTCATAAATTCTTTAACACTATTCTCAAAATCAAAGGGCATCTTATTATAATTTCCATAATAATTGTCATAGGAATTACCATAATTATTAGAGGAATTACTAGGAAATGACCTAGGATTAAAATTACCTCTATACGCGTTATTACCAAAATTGTTCCTGCCAACAAAATTCACATCCATAGATTCATTATTATTTTCAATCAAAGTAGACAAAGGCAAAGGCATATCATTAGGATGAATAGAGGCACTCTTGCTAGCAAATAATTTCATAAGCTCACCCATCTTTCCACTCAAAATATTAATCTCTTCAATCGCACGCACTTTTTTACTAGTGGAAGATCTTTCGGTATGCCATTGAGAATAATTAACCATAATATTATCTAGGAGTTTAGTAGCTTCTCCTAAAGTAATTTCCATAAAATTACCTCCCGCGGCCGAATCTAAAAGATTTCTAGAAGCAAAATTCAATCCGGCATATTTTTTTTGTATAATCATCCACAAATTCAAACCATGAGTAGGGCAATTTCGTATTATCAATTTCTTCCTCTGCCAAGATTGTGCAACATGTTCATGATCAAGTTGCTTAAAATTCATAATATCGTTCCTAAGGGAGATGATCTTAGCGGGAGGAAAATACTTGGAAATAAAAGCATCTTTACACTTCTTCCATGAATCAATACTATTTTTAAGCAAAGATGAAAACCAAGTTTTAGCACGATCTCAAAGTGAAAACAGAAATAGCTTCAATTTAATAATATCATTATCCACATCTTTTTTCTTTGAAACTCTTCAGATGGGATGCGACATCTTCACTAGGAAGGCCGGAAAATTGATCTTCCATAACAAGATTCAGCAAAGCGGCATTAATTTCATAAGATTCCGCACTAGTGGCGGGAGAAATCGGAGTACTAATAAAATCATTGTTATTATTGTTGGAAAACTCACACAATTTGGTATTCTCTTGAGCCATCATGACAAAGCAAACAATCCAACACACGAGCACACAAAAAGCAAACGTAGAAGACGAACGGAAGAAGGGCGAAGAAAAGGCAAATCTTTTCAAAAATCATTTTAGAAGTGGGGGAGGGGAAAACAAGAGGAAAATGGCGAATAATGTAATGCAAGAGATGAGAGTTTATGATGGGTACTTGGTATGTCTTGACTTGGCGTAGATCTCCCCGGCAACGGCGCCATAAATTCTTCCTGCTACTTCTTGAGCTTGCGTTGGTTTTTCCCGCGAAGAGGAAAGGGTGATGCAGCAAAGTAGAGATAAGTATTTCCCCCAGTTTGAGAACCAAGGTATCAATCCAGTAGGAGACAACGCACAAATCACCAATACCTGCACAAACAATCAAACAACTTGCACCCAACATGATAAAGGGGTTGTCAATCCCTTCACGGTTACTTGCAAAAGTGAGATCTGATAGAGATAGATGAAACTAAACAAAAGATAAAGTAAATTTTTTTTTCTATTTTTGGTTTATAGATCGGAAAGTAAAAGATTGCAAAATAGTAGATCGGAAACTTATATGATGGAAAATAGACACGGGGGCCATAGGTTTCACTAAAGGCTTCTCTCAAGATAGCAAATAGTACGGTGGGTGAACAAATTACTGTCGAGTAATTGACAGAAGAGCGCAAAGTTATGACGATATCCAAGGCAATGATTATGAAATATAGGCATCACGTCCGTGTCAAGTAGACCAAAACGATTCTGCATCTACTACTATTACTCCACACATCGACCGACTCCTGCCTACATCTAGAGTATTAAGTTCATGAAGAACAGAGTAACGCATTAAGTAAGATGACATGATGTGGAGGAATAAACTCAAGCAATATGATGTAAACCCCATCTTTTTATCCTCGATGGCAATAATACATTACGTGCCTTGCTGCCCCTACTATCACTGGGAAAGGACATCGCAAGATTGAACCCAAAGCTAAGCACTTCTCCCATTGCAAGAAAAACGAATCTAGTTGGCCAAACCAAACCGATAGTTCAAAGAGAATTACAAAGATACCAAATCATGCGTAAAAGAATTTAGAGAAGATTCAAATAATATCCATAGATAAGCTGATCATAAATCCACAATTCATCGGATCTCGACAAACACACCGCAAAAGAAGATTACATCGGATAGATCTCCAAGAAGATCGTGCAGAACATGGTATTGAGAATCAAAGAGAGAGTAGAAGCCATCTAGCTACTTGCTATGGACCCATCAGTCTGTGGTAAATTATTCACGCTTCATCGGAAGGGCAATAGAGTTGATGTAGAAGCCCTCCGTGATCAAATCCCCCTCCGGTAGGATGCCGGAAAAGGCCCCAAGATGGGATCTCACGGGAACAGAAGGTTGTGGCGGTGGAAAATTCTTTTCGCGGATACTTCTAGTGGTTTGGGAATATTTGGGAATATATGTGCTGAGGAATTAGGTCAGGGGGTTACGAGGGGCCCACAAGGCAGGGGGTGCGCCCTCCCTCCTTGTGGCCGCCTCGTGGCTTCTCTGACTTGATCTCCAAGTCTCTGGGGTGTCTTCTGATCCAAGAAAAATCATCGCGAAGGTTTTATTCTGTTTGGACTCCGTTTGGTATTCTTTTTCTGCGAAACTCAAAAACAAGGAAAAAATAGAAACTGGCACTGGGCTCTAGGTTAATAAGTTAGTCCCAAAAATAATATAAAATATCATATTAATGCATACAAAAACATCCAAAACAGATAATATAATAGCATGGAACAATAAAAAATTATAGATACGTTGGAGACGTATCAGTGCCTAGTGGGCACCTGGGTGGCCCCCTCTAGTATTTAATTTCTCCAATATTTTTTATATATTCCAAAATAAATCTCCGTAAAATTTCAGCTCATTTGGAGATGTGCAGAATAGGTATCTCTGACATAACTTTTCCAGGTCTAGAATTCCGGCTGCCCGTATTCTCCCTCTTTATGTAAACCTTGCATATTATGAGAGAAAAGGCATTAGAATTACTCCATAAAGTGTTATATTGATTGAAAACACTATAAATAACAGTAGGAAAACATGATGCAAAATGGACGTATCAACTCCCTCAAGCTCATACCTCGCTTGTCCTCAAGTGAAAGCCGATATCGATAATCATGTCCACATGTTTAGAGAGAGAGGTGTCAATAAAAACAAAATACGGACATAGTAGCATCATGATCATTATTATAATAACAATATTCGTTATCATATAACTTCTCATGAGCAAGTAATAATTCATCACAACATTGAAGTATAAGGCATAAATTTTCTTGAAAACTAACAAACTATGTTGTAAGTGAACAATGCAATTGGAATTCATCATATTTTCAGGAAGGGTTTCATGTCAGAGCTTTTTAGCAAGTCCACATACTCAACGATCATTTAGTCTTCTATGATTGCTAACACTCACAACATATAGAAGCAAAAAGTTTCAGACGGACACCTAGAAAGATAGGGGCTTATAATTTCGCCTCCCAACTTATTCACCTCAGGGGTGATGTCAACAATAATAAGTCATGATCACTCATATCCAACTGGATATATGTGCCTAGATCTTTCTCCACCACATGATACTTGCAAAAGAGACAAATAAAAATGAATGGAGGAGAACACTATTGACTCTTTCATAAAAAGTAAATACATAAAAGTAAAAGATAGGCCCTTTGCAGAGGAAGTAGAGGTTGTCATGCACTTTTTGTTTTTGGATGTAAAAGCTCTCAATGCAAAGGAACGCCACGTTATATTGCCCCTTATGATAGCAACCTTTATTCTGTAGTCCGTCGTTTTATTACTTTGCCATCACAAGTTTGTACAATGCTTATTTTCCCTTACAATAAAAGATCAAACATATTTAGAAGCAATTTTTATTGCTTTATGCACCGATGAGAACTTACTTGAGGGCTCTTATTCAATCCATAGGTAGGTATAGTGGACTCCCATGACATGAAATATGGTTTAAGGTTTTTGGATGCACAAGTAGTATCTCTACTTGGTGTGGATTTTTGGCTAGCAAAGATGTTGGGCAAGCACCACATGTTGGAGGATCTACAATATAACTTCCAGGTGAATGTAAGCAAACATAATTTATTACGTTGTCTTCCTTGTCCAATGTCAACAATTTGGCATAAAATATTTAATGGGGGCTCACAATCATAAAAGATGTCCAAGATAGTGCATTTGCATGTGAATCTTCTCTTCCCTTATTAAATCCTTCATGAATTGCATCATTGACCAATGCTATTTTTGTCAACTTTCAATAAATTTTACCACTTATACTTTTCCTTATGTAATGTTATTACTTTCCATAAGATTAGCATATGATATTTTTCATTATTTTCATTGCTAGGATTGAAACAGAAAGGTAAAGAAGCAAAAAACTCAATCTAATTTTTATTATATAAATCTCTACTCGATTACATAGAGGGATAGATACGAAACTAGCACTCGAAAATAGATCGTACTAAACTTTTATTCAACTAAATTACAAAATAACGAAGGATCGAACTAAAATAGGTAAAGATAACAAAAGTGATGGTGATACGATACCGTGGCATCTCACCCAAGCTTGGCACAAGATAAGGGGAGTTCCCAAACCCGTGTACTCAAGTTTCTTTCCTCAGTGATGGTGGTAGTGATGAAGTGGTGCACTCGCACTTCAGCCTTGGCAGGTACTCCAATCTACGGTTGATGCTCCGAAGGGCGGTGTTTTGCTCTTCCAACAAAATAACTTCACGAGTGAGATATGTATTCTGAACACAAACCGTTTCAAAGGCCCTTAGGGCTTCAATTGTAGATGGGGTGAGATGATCATAGAATGGTTGAAGGATATCTCCCTCTTTCACAATTTCCTCCCTGGGCATGGCTTGCCCTCCTTCTTGGGCTTGATTCCCTGCAACTACTTTGACCTTGTCCTCCTTGGTGGCCTCCTTTGTTTCCTCTCTCCTTAGTTCCATATTCAGTAGCCAAACATCATCTCCCACGTTGTTGGAGGGAGAAGACATGATGCCTGGCTTGATAGATCTGACAGAAAAATAGCACGAAACAAGAACAGAGGATATTTCTGCGATACGGTGGTCAAAATATGCGGGAGTATATATAAAGAAGTTTTATCTTGCAAAACAAGTATACCTAAGAAAACAGAGTTGGGAAGGTTCACGAGGGGCCCACTACCCACCAAGGCGCACCAGGGGGCAGGCGCGCCCTGGTGCCTAGTGGACACCTGGGTTGCCTCCTCGAGTGTTCTCTATTTTTTCTAATATTCCAAAATTGACAAAAAATATGTTTATGGAATTTTTTGAGTCGGTTTACTTACCGTATCACGCACCTCTTCCTTTTTAGTGTTTTGGAGTGTTTGGGAAGGTCTCTTTTATGTATTCCTCTGGCGTCACGGTTTGAATAATGTTAGTTTCAATACTAATAGGCGTACCTGAGATATAATGCTTAATTCTTTGTCCATTGACCACCCTCGGGTTGTTGGACAACGCAGTATTTCAAAAAATTTACCTACGATCATGCAAGATCTATCTAGGAGATGCATAGCAACGAGCGGGGAGAGTGTGTCCACGTACCCTCGTAGACCGAAAGCGGAAGCGTTTAGTAACGCGGTTGATTTAGTCGAACGTCTTCTCGATTCAACCGATCCAAGTACCGAACGTACAACACCTCCGTGATCAGCACACATTCAGCTCGATGATGTCCCTCAAACTCTTGATCCAGTTGAGGCCGAGGGAGAGTTCCATCAGCACGACGGTGTGGCGACGGTGATGATGAAGTTACCGGCGCAGGGCTTCGCCTAATCACTACGATGATATGACCGAGGTGTGTAACTGTGGAGGGAGGCACCGCACATGGTTAAGAGAAACTTGTGTATTCTAGGGTGCCCCTGCCTTCGTATATAAAGGAGGAGAGGGGGAGGCCAGCCGGCCTCTGTAGGGTGTGCCAAGAGAGAGGAGTCCTACTAGGACTCCAAGTCCTAGTAGGATTCCACTTGGTGGAAGGGGGAAGAAGGAAGGGAGAGGGAGAGGGAGAGGGAAAGGGGGGCCGCGCCCCTCCCCTATTCCTATTCGGAATACCCATGGCGGGGGGGGGGGGGGGGGCGCCACCTCCTCGTGCCCTGCCCTCTCTCTCCCCTAAGACCCATGTTGGCCCATTACTTCCCTGGGGGGTTCCGGTAACCCCTCCGGCACTCCGTTTTTACCCGGTACCTCTCGGAACTCTTCCGGTGTCCGAATAACATCGTCCAATATATCATTCTTTATGTCTCGACCATTTCGAGACTCCTCATCATGTCTGTGATATCATCCAGGATTCCGAACAACATTCGGTCAGCAAAACACATAACTCATATAATATAAAATCATCATCGAAGGTTAAGCGTGCGGACCCTACGGGTTCGAGAACTATGTAGACATGACCGAGACACCTCTCCGGTCAATAACCAATTGCAGAACCTGGATGCTCATATTGGTTCCTACATATTCTACGATCTTTATCGGTTAAACTGCATAACAACATACGTTATTCCCTTTGTCATCGGTATGTTACTTGCCCGAGATTCGATCGTCGGTATCTTCATACCTAGTTCAATCTCGTTACCGACAAGTCTCTTTACTCATTTCGTAATGCATCATCCCACAACTAACTTATTAGTCACATTGCTTGCAAGGCTTATAGTGATGTGCATTACCGAGAGGGCCCAGAGATATCTGTCCGATACACGGAGTGACAAATCCTAATCTTGATCTATGCCAACTCAACAAACACCATCGGAGACACCTGTAGAGCATCTTTATAATCACCCAGTTACGTTGTGACGTTTGATAGCACACAAGGTGTTCCTCCAGTATTCGGGAGTTGCATAATCTCATAGTCCAAGGAACATGTATAAGTCATGAAGAAAGCAATAGCAGAAAAACTAAACGATCATTATGCTAAGCTAACGGATGGGTCTTGTCCATCACATCATTCTCTAATGATGTGATCCTGTTCATCAAATGAAAACACATGTCTATGGCTAGGAAACTTAACCATCTTTGATTAACAAGCTAGTCAAGTAGAGGCATACTAGGGACACTCTGTTTGTCTATATATCCACACATGTACTAAGTTTCCGGTTAATACAATTCTGGCATGAATAATAAAAATTTATCATGATATAAGGAAATATAAATAACAACTTTATTATTGCCTCTAGGGCATATGTCCTTCACGGGTTTGTGCCTTCGGCATTATTAATCTTGATAGCTCCAGAACGATAAACTTCTTCAATGATATATGGTCCTACCCATTTAGAGAGAAGTTTTCCTACAAAAAATCTGAAACGAGAATGGTACAATAGAACATATTCACCCACTTTGATTCCCGTTTTTGGATTCTTTTGTCATGCCATCTTTTAACTTTTCCTTTAAAAAATTGGTATTTTCATAAGCTTGGGTTCTCCATTCATCTAATGAGATAATATCAAATAACCTCTTTTCACCAGCAAGTTTCAAATCATAATTGAGTTCTTTAATTGCCCAATATGCTTTATGTTCTAACTCAAGAGGCAAATGACAGGCTTTTCCATAAACCATTTTATATGAAGACATATCCATAGGATTTTTCTAATCAATTCTATAAGCCCATAATGCATCATCAAGTTTCTTAGACCAATTCTTTTGAGACCTATTGACGGCCTTTTGCAATATTAAGTTTGTTTCTCTATTACTCAGCTCAACTTGACCACTAGATTGAGGGTGACAGGGGAATGCAATTCAATGGTTGACATCATATTTAGCAAGAAATTTACGGAAAGCACCATGAATAAAATGTGAACCACCATTAGTCATTAAATATCTAGGGACTCCAAACCTCGGGAAAATAACTTCTTTAAGCATTTTAATGGAAGTGTTATGATCAGCACTACTAGCTAGAATAACTTCTACCCACTTAGTGACATAATCAACATCAACCAAAATGTGTGTATACCCATTAGAGGAAGGAAAAGGTCCCATATAATCAAATCCCCAAACATCGAATGGTTCAATAACAAGTGAATAATTCATAGGCATTTCTTGAAGTCTACCAATATTAGCAATTATTTGACATTCATCACAAGGTAAGACAAACTTACGAGCATCCTTGAAAAGAGAAGGCGAATAAAAACTAGATTGTAATACCTTGTGTGCAGTTCTGTCTCCCGCATGGTGTGCTCCATAAGCCTCGGAGTGACACTTCCGTAGGATTTGTTCTTGTTCATTCTCAGGTATATACAACGTCTAATAATACCATCTACTCGTTCTTTATAAAGATGTGGGTCATCCCAAAATTAATGTCTTAAATCAAAGAAGCATCTTTTCTTTTGTTGGTATGCAAAGCTAGGTGGTATAATTTAGCAACAATATAATTAGCATAGTCTACATACCAAGGAGTATTACGAGAAGCATTTATGACAACTAGTTGTTCATCAGGAAAGCTATCATCAGTAGGTAGTGGGTCATCAAGAATATTTTCTAACCTAGAAAAGTTATCAGCTACAGGATTCTCAACTCCCTTCCTATCAGTAATATGCAAGTCAAATTCTTGTAGCAGTAGTACCCACCTAATGAGTCTAGGTTTAGCATCTTTTTTTCCATAGGTATTTGATAGCAGCATGATCGGTGTGAACAATTACTTTAGAATCAACAATGTAAGATCTGAATTTATCACAAGCAAACACAACTGCTAAAAATTCTTTTTCAGTAGTAGCATAATGATGTCGCTTGAAGCTACGTCGGTATTTCCCCAAGAGGAAGGGATGATGCAGCACAGCGGCGGTAGGTATTTCCCTCAGGTATGAAACCAAGGTTATCGAACCAGTAGGATACCAAGAAACACAATGTAAACAGCCCCTGCACACAGATAACAAATCCTCGCAACCCGACGTGTAAAAGGGGTTGTCAATCCCTTTTGGGTACGGCGCCTCAAGATAGGCAAACGGACGTGAGATAAAATTGTAGTAGATTGATAGATCGAACGCCAAATAAAATAAATAAGAATAAATTGCAGTAAGGTATTTTTGTATTTTTAGTTTAATAGATCTCAAAATAAATGCAAAGGAAAAGTAGATCGCAAAGGCAAATAATATGAGAAAGAGACCCGGGGGCCGTAGGTTTCACTAGTGGCTTCTCTCGAGAAAAAATAGCAAACGGTGGGTGAACAAATTACTGTTGGGCAATTGATAGAACTACAAATACTCATGACGATATACAAGCAATGATCATTATATAGGCATCACGTCCAAGATTAGTAGACCGACTCCTGCCTGCATCTACTACTATTACTCCACACATCGACCGCTATCCAGCATGCATCTTGTGTATTAAGTTCATGGAGAAACGGAGTAATGCAATAAGAACGATGACATGATGTAGACAAGATCTATCTATGTAGAGATAGACCCCATCGTTTTATCCTTAGTAGCAACGATACATACGTGTCTGTTCCCCTTCTGTCACTGGGATCAAGCACCGTAAGATCGAACCCACTACAAAGCACCTCTTCCCATTGCATGATAAATAGATCAAGTTGGCCAAACAAAACCCAAATATCAGAGAAGAAATACGAGGCTATAAGAAATCATGCATAAAAGGGATCAAAGAAACTCAAATATTTTCATGGATATAAAAAGATAGATCTGATCATAAACTCAAAGTTCATCGATCCCAACAAACACTCTGCAAAAGAGTTAGATCATATGGATCTCCAAGAGACCATTGTATTGAGAATTCAGCGAGAGAGAGAAAGCCATCTAGCTACTAACTATGGACCCGACGGTCTACAAAGAACTACTCACGCATCATCGGAGAGGCACCAATGGAGGTGGTGAACCCCATCCGAGATGGTGTCTAGATTGGATCTAGTGGTTCAGGACTCTACGGCTGCTGGATGAATATTTCGTCGATGCCTTTAGGGTTTCTGGAATATTGGGGTATTTATAGAGCAAAGAGGCTGCCCGGGGGGCACCCGAGGTGGGCACAACCCACCAGGGCGCGCCTGGGCCTCCTGGCGCGCTCTGGTGGGTTGTGCTCTCCTCGGAGCACCCCTCTGGCGCAGCCAGGGCCCATTATGTTCCTTCTGGTAAAAAAAATCTCCGTAAAGTTTCGTTGCGTTTGGACTCTGTTTGATATTGATTTCCTGCGATGTAAAAAACATGCAGCAAACAGCAACTGGCACTTGGCACTTTGTCAATAGGTTAGAACCAAAAAGTGATATAATATGACTATAAATGATTATAAAACATCCAAGATTGATAATATAATAGCACGGAACAATCAAAAATTATAGATACGTTGGAGACGTATCACATAATTTCTTTGAGCATTGTCTAGAGTTTTGTTAGCATAGTGTATAACATTTAATTTCTTATCAACTCTTTGTCCTAGAACAACACCAATAACATAATCACTAGCATCACACATAATTTCAAAGGGCAAGTTTTAGTCAGGTGGTTGAACAATATGTATGGAAGTTAAGGCTTTCTTAAGTGTTTCAAAGGCTTCTACACAATCATCATAAAAAACAAATGGAGCATCTTTTTGCAAGAGATTAGTTAGAGGCCTAGAAATTTTATAGAAGTCTTTAATAAATCTCCTATAGAAACCAGCATGAGCAAGGAAACTTCGGATACCTTTAATATCTTTAGGACACGACATTTTCTCAATTGCATCAACTTTGGCCTTATCCACTTCAGTGCCACACTCAGAAATTTTATGCCCAAGACAATACCTTCATTCACCATAAAGTGGCTCTTCTCCCAATTCAATACAAGATTAGTTTGTTCACATCTCTGCAAAACTCGATCAAGGTTGCTTAAGCAATCATCAAAAAAAGTTCCGCAAACGGAAAAATCATCCATGAAAACCTCAACAATCTTTTCACAAAAGTCAGAGAATATAGCAGTCGTACATCTTTGAAAGGTAGCAGGTGCATTGCATAAACCAAAAGGTATACGTCTATAAGCATAAGTTCCAAAAGGGCAAGTAAAAGTAGTCTCCTCTTGGTCGGGTTGTGATACAGGTATTTGAGAGAAACCGGAATCTCCATCAAGGAAGCAAAAGTGTGTATGTTTAGACAATATTTCTAACATTTGATCAATAAAAGGTACGAGGTAACGATCTTTTCTAGAGCTTTGTTTAATTTTCTAAAATCAATTACCATCCTATAACCAGTTACAATTCTTTGTGGAATAAGCTCATTTTATCATTAGGAACAAAAGTAATACCTCCTTTCTTAGGAACACAATGAACATGACTTACCCATCTACTATAAGCTATAGGATAAATTATACCTCCTTCCAGAAGCTTTAATATTTCAGTTCTTACCACTTCCTTCATCTTAGGATTTAATCGTTGTTGAGGATCAACAACTGGTTTAGCATCAGGTTCCATATTAATTTTATGCTGACATAGAGTGGGACTAATGCCCTTAAGATCATCAAGAGTATATCCACTAGCAGCACGGTGCTTCCTCAGAATTTTTAATATTTTCTTTTCTTCATGCTCTGAAAGGTTAGCACTAATAATAACATGATATATCTTCTTTTCATCAAGATAATCATATTTCAGTGTATCGGGAAATTGTTTTAATTCAAACACAGGATCACCTTTAGGTGGAGGAGGACCTCCGAGAGTTTCAACAGGAAAATTGTGTTTAAGAATAGGTTGTTGATCAAAGAACATCTTATCTATTTCATTTCCTTCATTCAAGTTCATATCATTTTCATGGTCTAGCAAATATTGTTCTAACGGATCAGTAGGAGGTACAACAATAGAAGCAAGACCAATAATTTCATCTTTACTAGGCAATTCTTTATCATGAGGTTGTCTACGAAACTTATAAAAATTAAACTCATGAGACATATCACCAGAATTAACACTGGCAGTTTCTTTAGTGCAATCAATCTTAGCATTAGCAGTGTTCAAGAAAGGTCTACCTAATATTATGGGACAAAAATCATCTAGTGGAGATACAAGAACTATAAAATCAGTAGGGTATTTTATTTTCCCACACAAGACTTCAACATCTCTAACAATCCCAAGTGGTGTAATAGTGTCTCTATTAGTAAGCTTAATTGTAACATCAATGTCTTCTATTTCAGCAGGAGCAATATCATTCATAATTTCTTGATATAAGGTAAACGGGATAGCACTCACACTAGCACCAAAATCACATAAGCCATGATAACAATGGTCTCCTATTTTAACAGACACAACATGCATGCCCACAACAGGCTTATTCTCATCTTTATCACCGAGTTTAGCAATTCTAGTAGCTTCATCACAGAAATAAATAACATGCCCATCTATATTATCGACCAAGAGATCCTTAACTAGCAACATTAGGTTCAACTTTAATTTGTTCAGAGGGTCTGGGTGCTCTAATATTACTTTTCTAACCACGGTTGAAACCTTAGCATGTTCCTTTATCCTAAGAGGGAAGGGTGGTTTCTCAATATAAGCAGTAGGCAAAACCGAATCAACATTGTAAATGATAGTTTCTTCCTTAACCATAACTGGCTCCTCAATCTTTTTCTTTAACAGGGGGATGATATTTAAACCACTTCTCCTTAGGGAGATCAACATGAGTAGCAAATGATTCACAAAAGAGGCTACTATCTCAGAGTCAAGTCCATATTTAGTGCTAAACTTGTGAAAAGCATCGGTATCCATAAAGATTTAACACAATCGAACTTAAGTGTTATACCTCACTCATTACCTTTGTCGAGTTCCCAATATTCAGTGTTGCGTTTAATCATTTCCAAAATATTCCATCTGAATTCGATAGCCTTCTTCATGAAAGAGCCAATAAGAAGAATCAAGCATGTTTTGATTATCATGAGAAAGCCGAGCGTAAAAATTCTGCAAGATAATTTATTTTGAGAGCTCATGATTGGGGCACATATACATCATGTATTTAAGCCCCCCCCCCAAGCCAGAGCAAAACTTTCTCCTTCATGAGGCCAAAAATATATATATATATAATTCCGATCACGATGAACTAGATGCATATGATATTTTTTTGATGAAATTCCAACTTCAATCGATTCCAATCCCAAGCTCCAATATCATCACATAGTCTATACCATGTAAATGCCTTTTTCTTCAAAGATAAAGGGAAGACCTACTTCTTAACTTCATCTCCGGGTAAACCTGCAATCTTAAATAATCCACAAACTTCATCCACATAGATTACGTGCATATCAGGATGGAGTGTTCCATCTACTGCATAAGGATTATCTAGCAGTTTATCTATCATACCCGAAGAAATCTCATAATTAATATTTTTAGTAGGTGCAGTAGGTTTTGGAGCAACTCTTTGTGCTTCCTGTCGAGGTGAAGATTGATAACCACAACTATAGGGAATCGCAACAGTTTCGAGGATATTCAACCCAAATTTATAGATTCGACACAAGGGGAGCCAAAGAATATTTGTAAGTATTAGCAGTTGAGTTATAAATTCAGCCACTCATGGAGATTAAATATCTACTGCAAGGTGATCAGTAGCACAGTAATATGATAGTTTTGATAGTAGTGGTAACAGTAGAAATAGTAACGGTAACAGCAGTAACAGTATTGTAGCAGTTGTAATAGTAGCAATGGCAGTAGTAACTTAGCAAGAGCAATATGTGGAAAATTCGTAGGCATTGGATTGGTGCATTCGTTGGATGATATTCATCATATAACAGTCATAACCTAGGCCGATACAGAACTAGCTCCAGTTCATAAATATAATTTAGGTATGTATTTCGTAAATAGTCATCGTGCTTATGGAAAAGAACTTGCATGACATCTTTTGTCCTACCCTCCCGTGGCAGCGGGGTCCATAAGGAAACTAAGAGATATTAAGGCCTCATTGTAATAGAGAACCAAAACACAGCATTAACACATAATGAATACATGAACTCCCCAAACTACGGTCATCACCGGAAAGTATCCCAATTACTGTCACCCTGGGGTTTACGGATCATAACACGTAATAGGTGAATATGACTTGCAAGATCAGATCTAGAACATAGATATAATGGTGAAAACATGAACGGTTCAGATCTGAAATCATGGCACTTGGGCCCTAGTGACAAGCTTTAAGCATGGCAAAGTCATAACAACATTAATCTCAGAACATAGTGGATACTAGGGATCAAGCCCTAACAAAACTAACTCGATAACATGATGAATCTCATCCAACTCCTCACCGACCAGTGTAACGACCCGACCTGAAATCGGTCAAGTCTCTGTGTAGCTGTACCATCCAAAGATCATGCTGGCACACACAGTACACTGATGCAAAGATTCAAAGTTCAATCACACCTGAATTTATTACACGATTCTCATATCGAGTCTTTATTACATCATAATAAATTCGGCCGAAGGCCAACTCATGAGAAATAAACTAAATAAAGTTGCGGAAGCGTAGACGAATAGCGAGTCCATCCGACTCCAAAGGCAATCGCCAAGCGTGGATCGTAGCCTCACTCCTGATCGGAAAACTCCTCTGCAACATAAGACGTTGCAGCCGTGTAGGTCAGCATTTTGAATATGCCGGCAAGTCATGAAAAGAGAACAACAATAAAATTACTAATACTATATGCAATTTGGCTGTGGGGCTCTATGTTTCATTGTTTTGCGAAAAAGCCAGTTTTTTTTTCCTACAACAGGAACTTGTTTGCAATTACTATAAAATTTTTGGTAGTTAATGAGATGGTTCCGCCAACCAATGTCTCGTTCCCAATTATTAAATAACCCCCTCAATTAATTTATTAAGCTCAGTGTTGAGATATCCGAAATACTCCAATTCCAGAGGCTCTTTTGTCCGTAACCGGGGACACGGCTAATCGATTAGGTTGTTACTCTGCAGAGGTTTGTGCACTTTACCCGCAAGAATCGTTCCCTCCCTTTAAGTCTTCGCACTGCCTGGTGTTTGAAGACGGGACGAACGAAACAGGGTCTTCCGAAGAGTTCCTCTGGGCCACTGCCGGTGCCCATCCAATCCTACCGTTCTTCTACATCTCGTAGCACCGTCCGTCCAGAGTCACGCCTGGGGTCGACCAAGCCAGAGCCCATAATGGCTTGCGGCTGCACAGGTAAGCTTCCGGTCAATGGGGTATCCATCCGTCTCTTCGTGGCTGGGTGAAGCTTTCCGCAAGATGTCATGGCGCTTCTCCATGCATCCCGGCCATCCGCTGGTTTCTCCAGGGTGCCCGTCAACCGTCCTCCACCCAGTAGTGAATTTTGAAGTCCATCTTGAGCTTGACGTCATGGGGTTGTCATCATCTTGACTCTCACATCTCCCTTATGAATCACTCAACCAACCCCGTCTACGAGCATAGCAAAATAAACTACATCGTCCTGGGCATTGGTAACAAGGGAGAAGGGTTCATCCTACCTCATGATATTACTTAAGAACATAACTTTACAAAATTCTCCTACTGCATGCATGGTGGGGAGGTATAACTCTAATGCAATAAAATCATAGGTATTGTAAAAACATGATCAAATGACTTGCCTGGCTGACGGTCTTCGAAAGCTAGCGTCTCGTAATAGCAGGCTTCGCACTCCGGAAATTCTACCGAGTCAAACAATAGCACAAATAAGTATAGCACAATATAACATAACAGCAAGTTGAAGTAAAACACCCACGTACTCAAACCAAAACCAAAGAAAAACTCGGAGAAAGCAAATCAAGGTTTTCATCATATCAAGCAACAACTAAGAAATAGTTTTACACAACTAAAACTTTTCTTAACAGAACCTAAGCATTGGTTTTGCTAGCTAACAGAAGGAAAAACATCATACCAACTAGGAGCAAAAAGAATCACATCAAAAGCTATTATAGAACTCCTATTATGCCTAAAACAATGCTAGCAAGGAAAATAAAATAAAAAAAATTTATTCTACTGTAAATAAAAGTTCATCCTCTGTAGCTACAGAAGCTAATCTAAAATAAACTATAACATAACAAAAATAAAATTATTTACTAACTAGAACAGTAAGAAAACAGTAGCTAGCTAAATAAACAAGAAAAACTTAATTTCGACATAAAACTAATTGTTTATTAAATCTAAAATACCAAAACAACTTCCTACTGCTAGGCATGGTCAAATCTAATCAGTAGAAAAAAAGAATCACTAAAAAAATAATAATCCTAACTCAATTTATGGCAGAAAAACTAATCTGTCTAAATCTAATATAAAACTATTTCTAATAATTTAAACATGGCTAAACCTATTTTCTACAGAAACTACAAAAAATTTGCAAACTAGCAAAAAAATAATCAACTAAAAATAATAAGTAACCTAAAAGATATAGATTTTTCAAGATTGGAACTATTCTGTTTTAAAACAGAAACGAAAATAAAACTAAAAATAAAACTAACGCGCTAACGGGCCGAAACAGTGAGCGTTCTAAAACTAAACAGCGCCTAAGCGTTTAATAATCCAACGCGTCCACGGGCTAACAGAAATAAACCAGTCGGCCGGTCCAACTAAACCACAACATAAAATAAACCGATCTAAACCGAAACTAAAACCGATCTAAACAAATAAACCTAACCCTTCACTACTTCTAATCTACTCCGTAGATTGCAGATCGAACAGTGGGGGGGGGCGGCTCCGGTGACTTACAGTGTGGCGACGACGGCGACGGTCAACGGCGGCTCGGGCGTGGACGGCGCGGCTGCTCCGGTGATCCTGGGCGGCGGCGGCGACGTCGGGGTGATGCGGCGGAGCGTGGCGAGGTCGATGGTGGTCTCGGCGGAGCTCGGGGGCGACTGGAGCGGCGGGGACGAGGCGGTGCAGAGCCCGGTGCTCTGCAGCTCCGGCGGGCGGCGAACGAGATCAGGGGCGACGGCTTCGGGGCTCCTGGGCAGGGAGATGATGTCAAGGAGGTGCGGCACGAAGTGGAGGTTCGGGTGAAGTAGCTTGAATGGGAAGGGGGTGCTCACCGGTGGCAGAAACGGCGGCGAACCAAGGCGGCGGCGGCGAGATGCGTTCGGCGAGGGCGTGAGCTACGGGTGGGTTTGAGCTTAGGGTTTTAGGGGGATCGAGAGAGGAGGGTGCTGGGTTTATATAGGGCATCAACTTGGGCAAGGGGGCGTCTCGGGATCGTGATCCCGTGGAACTCGGACGCGGCGGCGACGGCGAACGCGCTCTGGCGCGGCATAGCGTGGGCGAGGGGAAAAGGAGAGGGCGGGCCCCGCGGGTCAGTGAGGGGGAGAGAGAGGGGAGCGAACGGGCGAGCGATCGGGAGAGGGTTCGGGCGTGCGGGCGCGCTGGGGCAGGCCGGCTCGGGCGTCGGTGGCCTGCGCCTGGCCCGCTGTGGGCTGCGCTCGGCGCTGGCTGGGCCGGTTGGCCTGGCTGGCGCCTGGGGTTTTTTTTTTTGAATTAGAGGGAAAAAAATATAGAAAAAAAATATATATATTATTATTATATAGGACATACATATATCAAAATTCTCAGGGGAATTAATCCTACAACGTGAACATTTTTCAGAGGTAAAACTCAAACTTAAAAAAAAAGAAAAAAAAACATTTTTTTGGAAATCCCAAATAATAATCAAATTTGAATTCAAACTTTTTGGCAATATTTTTCTTCTGACATCTTTGGAGTGTCATGTTAGCTCCTCTCGTACTTTTGCTCAAGTATTTGTCAGGCATTGTTTGAAATAAATTCAACTGCCAATTTGAATCCAAATTCCAACAAACTCAAAAGCCTCTGGAAAAATTCAAATGTCACTCAATTCAAGCAATATGCATAGATGCTTAGCTACAATTGTAAAACATTCCAAATGGGAAATTTGGGATGTTACAAACCTACCCACCTTAAGATGAATCTCGCCCTCGAGATTCGGGTTGGCTAGCAAATAGGTGCGCGTGGTCTCGGCGGAGGTCTTCTTCTCGCTCCCAGGTGGCTTCCTCCTCGGAATGATGACTCCACAGAACCTTGCAAAACTTGATGATCTTGCTGCGGGTGACTCTGTTTGCAGTCTCGAGAATTCGGACGGGTTTCTCCTTATAAGTCAGGTCACTGTCGAGCTGTATGGCCTCTAGGGGCACTGTGTCTCTCAACGGAATTTCGGCCATCTCAGCATGGCATTTCTTCAGCTGAGAAACATGGAAGACATCGTGAACTCCGGACAATCCTTCCTGCAATTCCAGCTTGTAAGCGACTTCTCCACGACGTTCGAGGATTTTGTAGGGGCCAATGAACCTGGGTGCCAACTTTCCTTTAACACCAAACCTCTTGATTCCACGAAGTGGGGACACACGGAGATATGCTCGGTCTCCAACTTCATACGTTATCTCCTTGCGTTTACTGTCGGCATAACTCTTCTGTCTCGACTGGGCTATCTTGAGTCTATCTCGAATCAGCTTGACCTTCTCTTCGGAGTCTCTGATAAGATCGGGACAAAAAGTTTTCGGTCTCCAACACCATCCCACAGTAATGGTGTTCTACACCTCCTTCCGTATAGAGCTTCGAAAGGGGCCATCTTCAGACTGGTCTGATAGCTGTTGTTGTACGAGAACTCTGCATATGGCAAGTTGTCATCCCAGCTAGACCCATAGTCTAGCGCACAGGCTCTCAACATGTCCTCCAAAATCTGGTTGACTCTCTCGGTCTGTCCATCTGTCTGCGGATGAAAAGCTGTACTGAACTCCAGCCTCGTACCCAAAGTTTCATGCAACTGATTCCAAAACTTTGAGGTAAATTGTGTTCCTCTATCTGACACGATACTCCTCGGAACTCCATGCAGACATACGATCCTGGTCATGTATATCTTGGCCAACTTGGCGCTGGTATATGTGGTCTTCACGGGAATGAAATGGGCTACCTTGGTCAAGCGATCAACCACTACCCAGATAGAATCATAACCTGAACGGGTCCTCGGTAATCCTGTGATAAAATCCATTCCAAGTTTTTCCCATTTCCACTCGGGTATTGGCAAAGGTTGAAGTAACCCTGCCGGCTTCTGATGTTCCGCCTTTACTCGCTGACAAACATCGCATACTGCTACGTACTCGGCAATATCCTTCTTCATACCTGTCCACCAGAAACTTTCCTTCAAATCCAGATACATCTTGGTGTTGCCTGGGTGAATCGAGTATGGTGAATCATGGGCCTCCTGAAGAATTAACTTCCTGACCTCTGGGTCATTAGGCACATAGATGCGATCCTCAAACCATAAAGTTCCGTGCTCATCTTCACGAAAACCTTTCGCCTTTCCGTTACACATCTTTTCCTTTATCTCTGCAATTTCCTTGTCTGTCTTCTGGGCTTCACGGATTCTTTCGGTCAGAGTGGACTGTACATCCAAGGTGGTGACAAATCCTCTCGGTACTATCTCCAGTCGGAGCTCTCTGAGATTGTTGGCTAATTCCTGAGGTAATCCTCCAGCTATGAGGGTGTTCACATAACTTTTACGGCTCAAGGCATCTGCTACAACATTTGCCTTCCCTGGGTGATAATGCAATCTCATGTCATAGTCCTTGATCAATTCAAGCCATCTCCTCTGCCTAAGGTTCAATTCCTTCTGCGTGAAAATATACTTCAGGCTCTTATGATCCGTGTAAACATCACAACTGTTTCCGACGAGGAAATGTCTCCAGGTCTTGAGTGCGTGCACTACGGCTGCTAACTCCAAATCGTGTGTGGCATAATTCATCTCGTGAGGTCGTAGCTGTCTGGAGGTATAAGCTACAACTTTTCCTTCCTGCATGAGCACTCCTCCGAGTCCTTGACGAGAAGCGTCACAATATACCTGGTAATCCTTGTGTATGTCCGGCAAAATTAGCACCGGGGCGGTAACCAAACGTTTCTTCAGCTCCTGAAAACTGGCTTCACAATCCTCGGTCCAAATGTACTTGGCTTCCTTCTTCAACAGCTCAGTCATGGGCTTGGCAATCTTGGAGAAATTCTCAATAAACCTCCGATAATATCCTGCGAGTCCGAGAAAACTGCGGATCTCCTTGACTGAGGTGGGGGATTGCCAGTTGGTGACTGATTCGACCTTGGTGGGGTCAACTGCTATTCCTTCTCCTGAAATAACATGTCCGAGGAATCCGACTTCCTTTAGCCAAAATTCACATTTGCTGAACTTGGCATATAACTGATGTTCCCGGAGTTTCTCCAGAACTAGACGCAGATGTTCCTTATGCTCTTCCTCGCTCTTGGAGAAAACCAATATGTCATCGATGAACACCACGACAAACTTGTCCAGATATTCCATAAATACCTTGTTCATCATGCTCATGAAGTACGCAGGGGCATTAGTTAATCCGAATGACATGACGGTATACTCATATAAACCATACCTGGTGGTGAAAGCTGTTTTGGGTATATCCTGTTCACGAATCTTCAACTGATGATACCCTGATCGAAGATCGATCTTGGAGAATACCTTGGCTCCAACTAGTTGATCAAATAAATCATTAATCATCGGCAGAGGGTACTTGTTCTTGATGGTCACATCGTTCAATGAACGATAATCCACAACCATTCTCAGGGTTCCATCCTTCTTCTCTACCAAAAGAACTGGGGCTCCCCAAGGTGACGAGCTTGGGCGAATATATCCTTTCTCCAATAGTTCCTTAATTTGCTTCTTGATCTCTTCCAAATCATTCGGGGGCATCCGATAGGGTCTCTTGGATATTGGGGCTGTGCCTGGCAATAACTCAATCAAAAATTCAATGTCTCTGTCCGGTGGCATTCCTGGTAATTCCTATGGAAACACATCGGGAAAATCTTGCACTACGGGCACTTCCTCCTGAACAACACCCGTGAGGGAATTCACCCGATTCTTCATCGGTGTGCGCCTGGATACATACTTGATCCTCTTCTGCTCCGGGGTGGTGAGCAAAATCATCTTGCGGGCACAGTCGATGTTTCCTTCAAACTTGGTCAACCAATCCATGCCTAGAATTACATCCAAACTCTGGGATTCCAATACTATGAGGTCTGCGGGAAAATCATGGTTTCCGATGCTGAGGGTTGAATGACAGCCTAAGCCTGCCGTCATCTCTCCTCCTGGGGAAGTGACCTGAAGCGGGGTTCTAAGGGTTCTAGTGGGCAACCCGTACTTTTCCACAACTACCCTTGATATGAATGAATGCGTTGCACCGGAATCAAAGAGTACCAATACTGGATGTGAACTTAATAAAAACTTACCAACCACAGTGTCTGGCTGATCATAGACGTCCTCCACGTCAAGGTGATTCACCTGAGCACGAGAAAAAGGGTTGGGCTTCTTTGCTGAGCTTCCATTGCCGTTGCCGTTTCCATTCCTCTGCTTGGCCTCCGGACAATCGGTGGCATAGTGTCCTGTCTTCTGGCACTTGAAATAGGTGATATGACTCAGATCCTTCTGAGCCGGAGCAGGACGGTGCTGGTTGCCATTGCCTCCATTGCCTGACTTGGAGTTGTTGTCGTGGTTGCGATTGTTCCCATTCCCTCCATGGTTATGTCCTCCATGATTATGTCCTCCATGGGTGTGATGGGTATGTCCTCCTGAGTATGGGGTATAGCGGGGCTTCTGCTGAGCTCCGGAGTTGTACTTTCCCTGGCCATATTTCCGCTTGCGGCTATCAATCTGCTGCTGCTTGCCTTCAAGTATGGTGGCCTTGTCTACCAGCTCCTGGTAGTTGTTGAAGGTAGCCACCATTAGCTGCATTCCTAGCTCATCATTGAGTCCCTCGAGAAACTTCTCTTGCTTTGCGCCATCTGTGGCCACATCATCTGGGGCATAGCGAGATAATTTGCTGAACTCATCCACGTACTGCCCCACAGTACGGTTCCCTTGGCGTAAGTTGCAGAACTCACGCTTCTTCAGACTCATGGCTCCAGCTGAGACATGAGCGGTGCGGAAGGCCTGCTGGAACTCAGCCCATGTCACGGTGGCGGCCGGATAAGTGGCGGTGTAGTTCTCCCACCAAGAAGCTGCAGGTCCATCAAGCTGATGTGCGGCAAAGCGCACCTTCTCTGCATCTGTGCATCCAGCAGTGGCTAACTCCCTTCCGACCTTGCGGAGCCAATCATCGGCCACAATCGGCTCAGTGCTGCTAGAGAACACTGGCGGATTCAGCCTTAGGAAGCGTGTCAAGTTGTCAACAGGGGGTGGTGGCGGTGGATTGTTGTTGTTGTTATTCTGGTTCTGGATGAGCATCTGCATCAGGGCATTCTGCTGCTGGATCAGCTGGGTGAGCTCCGGCGGAAAGTTGAAACCGGGGTCACGTCTCGGAGGCATCTGGTGTTTTAGAGTGGATGAGAAATTAGAATAGAACAAGGGTCTAATGAGAAAATAGCACTACCCATATGAATGCACAATCATAATCACACCAATCATTTATTCATTCAACTCAAACAAGGTTCAATCTGAGATTACAAAAGAAATCTCACGACTAATCGAAAATAACGGCCTAACTGATCGACGAAAAAATAAAATAAAAAAAATAAAGTAACATGGCGGTCGACTAAAATGTCTTCATCAATTATTCTTGCGTCCTCCGGTGCGGCGTCCTCTGGTGAGGCGTCTCCTCTTGCGGCTTCCTTCAGTGGAGCTCTCTTCATAATCCTGGTCATTGCTTACGAGAGGTCCATCATCTCCACTCGGAAAAAGGTCTTCTCCCAGGTCTATCTTCTCCTCCAGTGTGGCAATATATTTATCTCGGACCTCAATTCTCTCCATAAAATCCTTGACTTCTTCTTCATGTTCAAGGAAGTCCGCGCGTGCTTTCTCCTCCAGTTCCAGTTCACGGAACAACAACCTCCTGTGTACCTTCGAGTTTCGGCGCGTCTAGATTTCCCGGTTCCTGATGAGACTCTCCAAGTCTTGGACATATGAAAGAATGGAGTCGTCCTCTACGGTACGGATGATATCTCCATTCCTAGCTCTGCGAGAAATCATGGCGAGGTCTGATGGGTCGAGCTCGGCCCTGTACTCTTCTCGGAGATGTCCAAGTGCACGATAAATCGCCATGTCTCTTCCGAGGATCCAAGTGAAATCGGTAAACTCAAAGTCAATGGGCTCTGAATGTCCTCCGAAGGTCCTCCCTGGAATGTGCACCATAATCCTGTAGCGGGTATCCGTCGGAAGTGCATTGATAGGCTTCCCGGTGATTGAGGGCAGGGCAATCTTCAGCTTCTTCACGATCTGAACCAGCTTCTTGCCGAGAAGCATCGTCTCATCTGGCTGGCAAAACTCCGGTAGCAGAACTGGGGTGAACTCGGCGGCCATCTAGAATGTTGAAAATCGGAGGGAAGTCAGAAATGAACAGGGAAGAATTACGGGATGATAAGGACATAAAATAAAATAGTCTCTTCCTATGGCTTTCCGATCCTAGGGGTTACGTCCTACGGTCAGCGTGTGCTCTGAATACCATCTCTGTAACGACCCGACCTGAAATCGGTCAAGTCTCTGTGTAGCTGTACCATCCCAAGATCATGCTGGCACACACAGTACACTGATGCAAAGATTCAAAGTTCAATCACACCTGAATTTATTACACGATTCTCATATCGAGTCTTTATTACATCATAATAAATTCGGCCGAAGGCCAACTCATGAGAAATAAACTAAATAAAGTTGCGGAAGCGTAGACGAATAGCGAGTCCATCCGACTCCAAAGGCAATCGCCAAGCGTGGATCGTAGCCTCACTCCTGATCGGAAAACTCCTCTGCAACATAAGACGTTGCAGCCGTGTAGGTCAGCATTTTGAATATGCCGGCAAGTCATGAAAAGAGAACAACAATAAAATTACTAATACTATATGCAATTTGGCTGTGGGGCTCTATGTTTCATTGTTTTGCGAAAAAGCCGGTTTTTTTTCCTACAACAGGAACTTGTTTGCAATTACTATAAATTTTTTGGTAGTTAATGAGATGGTTCCGCCAACCAATGTCTCGTTCCCAATTATTAAATAACCCCCTCAATTAATTTATTAAGCTCAGTGTTGAGATATCCGAAATACTCCAATTCCAGAGGCTCTTTTGTCCGTAACCGGGGACACGGCTAATCGATTAGGTTGTTACTCTGCAGAGGTTTGTGCACTTTACCCGCAAGAATCGTTCCCTCCCTTTAAGTCTTCGCACTGCCTGGTGTTTGAAGACGGGACGAACGAAACAGGGTCTTCCGAAGAGTTCCTCTGGGCCACTGCCGGTGCCCATCCAATCCTACCGTTCTTCTACATCTCGTAGCACCGTCCGTCCAGAGTCACGCCTGGGGTCGACCAAGCCAGAGCCCATAATGGCTTGCGGCTGCACAGGTAAGCTTCCGGTCAATGGGGTATCCATCCGTCTCTTCGTGGCTGGGTGAAGCTTTCCGCAAGATGTCATGGCGCTTCTCCATGCATCCCGGCCATCCGCTGGTTTCTCCAGGGTGCCCGTCAACCGTCCTCCACCCAGTAGTGAATTTTGAAGTCCATCTTGAGCTTGACGTCATGGGGTTGTCATCATCTTGACTCTCACATCTCCCTTATGAATCACTCAACCAACCCCGTCTACGAGCATAGCAAAATAAACTACATCGTCCTGGGCATTGGTAACAAGGGAGAAGGGTTCGTCCTACCTCATGATACTACTTAAGAACATAACTTAACAAAATTCTCCTACTGCATGCATGGTGGGGAGGTATAACTCTAATGCAATAAAATCATAGGTATTGTAAAAACATGATCAAATGACTTGCCTGGCTGACGGTCTTCGAAAGCTAGCGTCTCGTAATAGCAGGCTTCGCACTCCGGAAATTCTACCGAGTCAAACAATAGCACAAATAAGTATAGCACAATATAACATAACAGCAAGTTGAAGTAAAACACCCACGTACTCAAACCAAAACCAAAGAAAAACTCGGAGAAAGCAAATCAAGGTTTTCATCATATCAAGCAACAACTAAGAAATAGTTTTACACAACTAAAACTTTTCTTAACAGAACCTAAGCATTGGTTTTGCTAACTAACAGAAGGAAAGACATCATACCAACTAGGAGCAAAAAGAATCACATCAAAAGCTATTATAGAACTCCTATTATGCCTAAAACAATGCTAGCAAGGAAAATAAAATAAAAAAATTTATTCTACTGTAAATAAAAGTTCATCCTCTGTAGCTACAGAAGCTAATCTAAAATAAACTATAACATAACAAAAATAAAATTATTTACTAACTAGAACAGTAAGAAAACAGTAGCTAGCTAAATAAACAAGAAAAACTTAATTTCGACATAAAACTAATTGTTTATTAAATCTAAAATACCAAAACAACTTCCTACTGCTAGGCATGGTCAAATCTAATCAGTAGAAAAAAAGAATCACTAAAAAAATAATAATCCTAACTCAATTTATGGCAGAAAAACTAATCTGTCTAAATCTAATATAAAACTATTTCTAATAATTTAAACATGGCTAAACCTATTTTCTACAGAAACTACAACAAATTTGCAAACTAGCAAAAAAATAATCAACTAAAAATAATAAGTAACCTAAAAGATATAGATTTTTCAAGATTGGAACTATTCTGTTTTAAAACAGAAACGAAAATAAAACTAAAAATAAAACTAACGCGCTAACGGGCCGAAACAGTGAGCGTTCTAAAACTAAACAGCGCCTAAGCGTTTAATAATCCAACGCGTCCACGGGCTAACAGAAATAAACCAGTCGGCCGGTCCAACTAAACCACAACATAAAATAAACCGATCTAAACCGAAACTAAAACCGATCTAAACAAATAAACCTAACCCTTCACTACTTCTAATCTACTCCGTAGATTGCAGATCGAACGGTGGGGGGGGGGGCGGCTCCGGTGACTTACAGTGTGGCGACGACGGCGACGGTCAACGGCGGCTCGGGCGTGGACGGCGCGGCTGCTCCGGTGATCCGACGTCGGGGAGATGCGGCGGAGCGTGGCGAGGTCGATGGTGGTCTCGGCGGAGCTCGGGGGCGACTGGAGCGGCGGGGACGAGGCGGTGCAGAGCCCGGTGCTCTGCAGCTCCGGCGGGCGGCGAACGAGATCAGGGGCGACGGCTTCGGGGCTCCTGGGCAGGGAGATGATGTCAAGGAGGTGCGGCACGAAGTGGAGGTTCGGGTGAAGTAGCTTGAATGGGAAGGGGGTGCTCACCGGTGGCAGAAACGGCGGCGAACCAAGGCGGCGGCGGCGAGATGCGTTCGGCGAGGGCGTGAGCTACGGGTGGGTTTGAGCTTAGGGTTTTAGGGGGATCGAGAGAGGAGGGTGCTGGGTTTATATAGGGCATCAACTTGGGCAAGGGGGCGTCTCGGGATCGTGATCCCGTGGAACTCGGACGCGGCGGCGACGGCGAACGCGCTCTGGCGCGGCATAGCGTGGGCGAGGGGAAAAGGAGAGGGCGGGCCCCGCGGGTCAGTGAGGGGAGAGAGAGGGGAGCGAACGGGCGAGCGATCGGGAGAGGGTTCGGGCGTGCGGGCGCGCTGGGGCAGGCCGGCTCGGGCGTCGGTGGCCTGCGCCTGGCCCGCTGTGGGCTGCGCTCGGCGCTGGCTGGGCCGGTTGGCCTGGCTGGCGCCTGGGGCTTTTTTTTTGAATTAGAGGGAAAAAAAATATAGAAAAAAAAATATATATATTATTATTATATAGGACATACATATATCAAAATTCTCAGGGGAATTAATCCTACAACGTGAACATTTTTCAGAGGTAAAACTCAAACTTAAAAAAAAAAGAAAAAAAAACATTTTTTTGGAAATCCCAAATAATAATCAAATTTGAATTCAAACTTTTTGGCAATATTTTTCTTCTGACATCTTTGGAGTGTCATGTTAGCTCCTCTCATAATTTTGCTCAAGTATTTGTCAGGCATTGTTTGAAATAAATTCAACTGCCAATTTGAATCCAAATTCCAACAAACTCAAAAGCCTCTGGAAAAATTCAAATGTCACTCAATTCAAGCAATATGCATAGATGCTTAGCTACAATTGTAAAACATTCCAAATGGGAAATTTGGGATGTTACAACCAGCGAGCCTAAGAAGGAATTACTCACTCCCGGTGGGGAGCATCATGGAGTTGGTGATGAAGGAGGGTTGGTGATGACGAAGACCAAAGATTCCCCTCTCTGGAGCCCCAAACGGGCTCCAGATCTGGCCTCCTGATGAAGTACAGGAGGTGGCGGCGGCTTCGTATCGTGAAATGTGATGAAACTTCCTGTCCTATTTTTTGTCCGAAAATAGTTATTTATAGTGTCAGAATTAGGGTCAGGGGGCACCAGATGGGCACAACCCTCCGATGGTTCTTGGTCCCTGTATTTTTATTTATTCTGAAATATATCTCCAAAAAGTGTCGTTCCAATCCGAGAACTTTTATTTCTGCGCAAAAACAACACCACGGTAGTTCTGCTGAAAACATCGCCAGTCCGGGTTAGTTCCATTCAAATCATGCAAATTAGAGTCCAAAACAATAGCAAAAGCAGTAGGAAAAGTAGATATGACGGAGACGTATGAACTCCCCCAAGCTTAAACCTTTGCTTGTCCTCAAGCAATTCAGTTGATAAACTGAAAGTGAAAAAGAAAAACTTTTATGAACTCTTTTGTTCTTATTTACATAAATAAGCTTAAGTAGCACCCAGGTTTTCAGCAAAGATCACGACTAACCATGTCAACCATAACTCTTAGAAATTATATTAACTCATATCAATGGCATAATCAACTAGAGAGCAATAATAAGATATATCAAATGCCAACACTTTGTCAAAACAATCATGATATAATATGACAACAGTGGTATCTCGCTAGCCCTTTCTGAGACCACAAAACATAAATGCAGAGCACCTCTAAAGTTCAAGCAGCGACTAAACATTGTAATTCATGGTAGAAAAGATCCAGTCATGATGCATCCAACATTTACTATACACAATGCATGAGGATACAATAGTGCTCTCAGGTCTGGCGCTTATTTGAGAAGGTGATGACTCAACATAAAATTAAATAGATAGTCCCTTCGCAGAGGGAAGCAGGGATTTGCAGAGGTGCCAAAACTCAAAGTTTTTAAAACAGAGATAATATAATTTTGGGAGGTACGCCCTTCCTATCAATGTTACGACCAAGAGTTATCAATATCTTCCATGCTAGACACATTAGCGGCGGTTCCCAAGCGATAAAAGTAAAGGTTTACCCCCCCCCCCTCCACCAACAAACACATTCCACGGCTAGCAGAATCCACGGGTACCATCTATACCAACAACAATCCAGGGGGAGTTTTGTTTAATTAGTTGCAATTTTTAATTTCGGGACTGGGCATCCCTATTACCACCCCTCTCATGCAAGGACGAGTGAATAAACACTCATCATGAGAATAACCCGCTTAGCATGGAAGATACTGACCACCCCCTGTTGCTCCATGAGCGGTCCAGGCACACAAAACATATGTTCATTTGAAATTTTAGAGGTGGCACATGCAAATTTACTTGGAATAGCAGGTGAGGGAGTTATGGACTAAGGGGTCCTCAGGGCGCCCGCCCATTGAATATGGGCCGGACTGGTGAAGCTGCATAGCGACGGAAGATCTATGAAGCCATGGTGTGTCCTCCAAGTTAAGGATTGAAATGATCTTTTTATCCCTTATTGTAATCTATCTCCGGTAACCCTAACCCTATTAGTGTCTATATAAACCGAGGGTTGTAGTCTTTAGGGCTAGAGCTATATTCATTACCTCATCGTCTTAGGGTTTAGCTCATGTTGATCTCGAGGTAGACCTACTCTGTAAACCATACTATACATCAAATATAATCAAGCAGGACGTAGGGTATTACCTCTTCGAGAGGTACCTAACCTGGGTAAACACTGCGTTCGTCATCCCTTGTTCCCCATCGATCCTAGATCCACAGCTCGGGACCCCCTACCCCGAGGTCTGCCGGTTTTGGCACCGACGTTGGTGCTTTCATTGAGAGTTCCGCTGTGGGGTCGCCCGGAGGATCGATGGCTTGCCTGATCATAGGAGAATGCATCGGATCCGAGGACCTATTTGTCTCCGGTCAAATCTTCGCGTTCGATAGCATCGTGTTGCACGCCAACCCGGCTGGTCGTTTGGATCAGATCGACAACTTCGCTCCTGAACACCGAATTCGATTCGGTAATCTGGAATTGTTGGGGAACGTAGCAATAATTCAAAATTTTCCTATGTGTCACCAAGATCAATCTAGGAGATGCTAGCAAGAGAGAAGGAGTGCATCTTCATACCCTTGACGATCGCTAAGCGGAAGCGTTACAAGAGCGCGGTTGATGGAGTCATACTCGCGATGATTCAAATCGCGGAAGATGCGATCTAGCGCCGAACGGACGGCGCCTCCGCGTTCAACACAGGTACAGCCCGGGGACGTCTCCTCCTTCTTGATCCAGCAAGTGGAGAGGAGAAGTTGAGGGAGAACTCCAGCAGCACGACGGCATGGTGGCGATGGAGCTCGTGGTTGTCCGGCAGAGCTTCGCTAAGCACTACGGAGGAGGAGGAGGAGTTGGAGGAGGAGAGGGCTGCGCCAGGGAAGGGGTGCGGCTGCCCTCTCTCTCCCTTACTATATATAGGGGGAAGGGGATGGAGTAGGCGCCCTAGGGTTCCCGAGGGGAGGGGCGGCGGCCACAGGGGAAACCCTAAATGGGTTTGGGCGCCCCCACCCCTAGGAAACTTGCCTCCCAAGCCGGGAGGAGTGGCTGCCCTAGGGGAGGCGCCGCCACCTCTCTAGGTTATGTGAGAGGGGTTGGGAGGGGCGCACAGCCCCCTAGTGGGCTGGTGTGCCCCTCCCTTTGGCCCATAAGGCCCCCCGGGGCCTCCGAAACACCTTTCGGTCACGCTGGTCGTCACCCGGTACTCCCAGAACAACTCCGGACTCCAATACCCTTCGTCCAATATATCAATCTTCACCTCCGGACCATTCTGGAGTTCCTCGTCATGTCCGGGATCTCATCCGGGACTCCGAACAACCTCCGGTAACCACATACTATTCCCATTACAACTCTAGCGTCACTGAACCTTAAGTGTTTAGACCCTACGGGTTCGGGAACCATGCAGACATGACCGGGACACCTCTCCGGCCAATAACCAATAGCGGGATCTGGATACCCATATTGGCTCCCACATGTTCCATGATGATCTCATCGGATGAACCACGATGTCGGGGATTCAATCAATCCCGTATACAATTCCCTTTGTCCATCGGTATGTTACTTGCCCGAGATTCGATCGTCGGTATCCCCATACCTCGTTCAATCTCGTTACTGGCAAGTCTCTTTACTCGTTCTGTAACACATGATCCCATGGCTAACTCCTTAGTCACATTGAGCTCATTATGATGATGCATTACCGAGTGGGCTCAGAGATACCTCTCCGTTATACGGAGTGACAAATCCTAGTCTCGATTCATGCCAACCCAACAGACACTTTTGGAGATACCTGTAGTGCACCTTTATAGCCACCCAGTTACGTTGTGACATTTGGTACACCCAAAGCATTCTTACGGTATCCAGGAGTTACACAATCTCATGGTCTAAGGAAATGATACTTGACATTAGAAAAGCTCTTAGCAAACGAACTACACGATCTTGTGCTATGCTTAGGATTGGGTCTTGTCCATCACATCATTCTCCCAATGATGTGATCCCGTTATCCACGACATCCAATGTCCATGGCCCGGAAACCACGACCATCTATTGATCAACGAGCCAGTCAACTAGAGGCTTACTAGGGACATGTTGTGGTCTATGTATTCACACATGTATTACGGTTTCCGGTCAATACAATTAAAGCATGAATTATAGACAATTATCATGAACAAGGTAATATAATAATAACCATTTTATTATTGCCTCTAGGGCATATTTCCAACAGTCTCCCACCTGCACTAGAGTCAATAATCTAGTTCACATCGCCATGTGATCAACACTCATAGTTCACATCGCCATGTGACTAACACCCAAAGAGTTTACTAGAGTCAATAATCTAGTTCACATCGCCATGTGATTAACACTCAATGAGTTCTAGGGTTTGATCATGTTATGCTTGTGAGAGAGGTTTTAGTCAATGGGTCTGCAACATTCAGATCCGTGTGTAGTTCACAAATCTCTATGTCATATTGTAGATGTTGCTACCATGCTCCACTTGGAGCTATTCCAAATGGTTTCTCCACTATACGTATCCGTTTTGCTACTCAGAGTCATCCGGATAGGTGTTAAAGCTTGCATCGACGTAACCCTTTACGCCGAACTCTTTATCTCCTCTATAACCGAGAAACATTTCCTTATTCCTAAGGAAAATTTTGACCGCTGTCCAATGACCCACTCCTGGATCTCTCTTGTACCCCCTTTCCAGACACGTGGCAAGGCACATCGCGGTACACAGCATGGCATATCGTATAGAGCCTATGGCTAAGGCATAGGGGACGATTTTCGTCCTTTCTCTTTCTTCTGCCGTGGTCGAGCTTCAAGTCTTAACTTCACACCTTACAACTCAGGCAAGAACTACTTCTTTGACTGATCCATCTTGAACTCCTTCAAGATCATGTCAAGGTATGTGCTCTGTGAAAGTCTTATCAGGCGTCTTGATCTATCTCTATAGATCTTGATACCTAACATGTAAGCAGTTTTACACAGGTCTTCCTTTTAAAAACTCCATTCAAACAACCCTTTATGCTTTCCATAAATTCTACATCATTTCCGATCAACAATATGTCATCCATATACCTATCAGAAATGTTGTAGTGCTCCCACTCACTTTCTTGTAAATACAAGTTTCTTGCAAACTTTGTATAAACCCAAAAAGCTTTGATCACCTCATCAAAGCGTATGATCCAACTCCGAGATGCTTGCTCTAGTCCATAGAAGGACCGCTGGAGTTTGCATACCTTTTAGCATCCTTAGGATTGGCAAAACCTTCTGGTTGTATCACATACAACCTTTCCTCATGGAAACCGTCAAGGAAACTTTGTTTTGACATCCATCTGCCTGATTTCATAAATGAAAATGCAGCAACTGCCAACATAATTCTAACAGACTTTAGCATCGCTATGATTGAGAGAGTCTCATCATAGTCAACCCCTTGAACTTGTCGGAAACTTCTTTGAGACAAGTTCAGCTTCATAAATGGTGATATTACCATCACCGTCTGTCTTCTTAAAGATCCATTTATTCTCAATGGCTTGCCGATCATCGGGAAGTCCACCAAAGTCCATACTTTGTTCTCATACATGGATCCCATCTCGGATTTCATGGCTCCTAGCCATTTGTTGGAACCTGGGCCCACCACTGCTTCTCCATAGCTCATAGGTTCCTCGTTGTCCAACAACATGACCTTTAAGACAGGGTTACCACTCAGAAGTTGTACACACCCTTGTCGACCTACGAGGTTTGATAGTAACTTGATCTGAAGCTCCATGATCATCATCATTAGCTTTCTCTTCAACTAAGGTAGGTGCCACAGAAAACATCTTTCTGTGCTGCGCTACTCTCTGGTTGAAGTGAAGGTTCAACAACCTCATCAATTTCTATCTTCCTCCCACTCAATTCTTTCAACAGAAACCCTTTCTCGAGAAAGGACCTGTTCCTAGCGACAAACATTTTGCCCTCAGATCTGAGATAGAAGGTATACCCAATTGTCTTGTTTGGGTATTCTATGAAGACACAATTTTCCGCTTTGGGTTTGAGATTTTCTGGCCGAAGCCTATCGACATAAGCATCGCAGCCCCAAACCTTAAGAAACAACAACTTAGGTTTCTTGCCAAACCATAGTTCATACGGTGTCGTCTCCACGGACTTAGATGGTGCCATATTTTAAAGTGAATGTAATTCTCTCTAATGCATAACCCCAAAATGATAGCGGTAGATCAGTAAGAGACATCATAGATCGCACCATATCCAATAGGGTGCGATTACGACGTTCGGACACACCATTACGCTATGGTGTTCCAGGTGGCGTCAACTGTGAAACGATTCCACCTTGTCTTTAGTGATTGCCAAACTCATAACTCAGATACTCTCCCCTTGATCATATCATAGGAACTTGATCTTCTTGTTATGATGATTCTCAACTTCACTCTGAAATTGCTTGAACTTTTCAAACGTTTCAGACTTATGCTTAATTAAGTAAATATACCCATATCTACTCAATTCATCGGTGAAGGTGAAAAAATAACAATATCCGCCGCGTGCGTCAGCACTCATCGGACCGCACACATCAGCATGTGTGATTTCCAACAAGTCACTTGCCCATTCCATTGTTCCAGAAAACGGGGTTTTAGTCATCTTGCCTATGAGGCATGGTTCGCATGTGTCAGGTGATTCAAAATCAAGTGACTCCAAAAGTCCATTAGCATGGAGGTTCTTCATGCGCTTTACACCAATATGACCTAAGCGGCAGTGCCACAAGAAAGTGGTACTATCATTATCAACTCTACATCTTTTGGCATCAATGTTATGAACATGTGTATCACTACGACCGAGATTCAATAAACCATTCACATTGGGTGCATGACCATAGAAGGTATTATTCATGTAAACAGAATAACCAATATTCTCTGACTTAAATGGATAACCGTATTGCAATAAACATGATCTAATCATGTTCATGCTCAACGCAGACACCAATGCAAACAAAATTTATCTGGGTTCAATACTAATCCTGAAGGTAGATGGAGCGTGCGATGGTGATCATATCATCCTTGGAAACACTTCCAACACACATCGTCACCTCTCCCTTAGCTAGTCTCCGTTTATTCCATAGCTTTTGTTTCGAGTTACCAATATTAGCAACTGAACCGGTATCTAATAACCATGTGCTACTAGGTGTACTAGTAAGGTACACATCGATAACGCATATATCAAATACACTTTTGTTGAAGTTACCAGCCTTCTTATCTACCAAGTATTTGAGGCAGTTCCGCTACCAGTGACCGTTCCCCTAATAGAAGCGCTTCGTCTTAGGTTTTGGGTTCATGGGTTCCTTCACTGGAGCGGCAACTGGCTTGCCATTCATGAAGTTTCCCTTCTAGCCCTTGCCCTTCTTGAAACCAGTGGTCTTGTTAACCATCAACACATGATGCTCCGTCTTGATTTCTACCTTTACAGCCTTAAGCACGACGAAGAGCTCTGGGATCATCTTCCCTTGCATGTTATAGTTCATCATGAAACTCTAGCAGCTTGGTGATAGTGACTGGAGAACTTTTGTCAATCACTCTCTTATCTGGAAGATTAACTCCCACTTTGATTCAAGTGATTGAAGTACCCAGACATTCTGAGCACATGCTCACTGGTTGAGCTATTCTCCTCCATCTTGTAGGCAAAGATCTTGTCAGAGGTCTCAAACCTCTCAACACGGGCATGAGCCTGAAATACCAATTTCAGCTCTTGGAACATCTCATATGTTCCATGGCGTTCAAAAATGCCTTTGGAGCCCTGATTCTAAGCCGTAAAGCATGGCGCACAAAACTATCAAGTAGTCATCAGAACGTGTCTGCCAAATGTTCACAACATCCACAGACGACGCTAGAGGGGTTGGCACACTGAGCGGTGCATCAAGGATAGAAGCCTTCTGTGTAGCAGTGAGGACAATCCTCAGACTACGACCCTAGTCCGCACAGTTGCTCACAATATCTTTCAACTTAGTCTTTCTCTAGGAACGTATTAAACCAGGGAGCTAAAGCGCGAGCTATTAATCCACAACATAATTTGCAAAGACAATTTAGACTATGTTCATGATAATGAGTTCAATTAATCAAATTATTTAATGAACTCCCACTCAGATAGACATCCCTCTAGTCATCTAAGTGATACATGATCCGAATCGACTAGGCCGTGTCCGGTCATCACGTGAGACGGACTAGTCATCAACGGTGAACATCTCCATGTTGATCGCATCTACTATACGACTCATGTTCGACCTTTCGGTCTCTTGTGTTCCGAGGCCATGTCTGTACATGATAGGCTCGTCAAGTCAACCTAAGTGTTTCGCATGTGTAAATCTGGCTTACGCGAACGTTAGAATCTATCACACCCGATCATCACATGGTGCTTCGAAACAACGAACCTTCGCAACGGTGCACAGTTAGGGGGAACACATTTCTTGAAATTTTAGTGAGGGATCATCTTATTTTATGCTACCGTCGTTCTAAGCAAATAAGATGCAACCATGACAAACATCACATACAAATCATAAAGTGACATGATATGGCCAATATCGTCTTGCGCCTTTGATCTCCATCTTCGAGGTGCGACATGATCACCTTCGTCACCGGCATGACACCATGATCTCCATCATCGTGTCTTCATGAAGTTGTCTCGCCAACTATTACTTCTACTACTATGGCTAATGGTTAGCAATAAAGTAAAGTAATTGCATGGCGTTTTTTCATTGACACGCAGGTCATACAATAAATTAAGACAACTCCTATGGCTCCTACCGGTTGTCATACTCATCGACATGCAAGTCATGATTCCTATTACAAGAACATGATCAATCTCATACATCACATATATATAATTCATCACTCCTTTTGGCCATATCACATCACATAGCATACCCTGCAAAAACATGTTAGACGTCCTCTAATTGTTGTTGCATGTTTTACATGGCTGCTATGGGTTTCTAGCAAGAATGTTTCTTACCTACGCAAAAGCCGTAACAGTGATATGCCAATTGCTATTTACCCTTCATAAGGACCCTCTTCACCGAATCCGATCCGGCTAAAGTGGGAGAGACAGACACGCGCTAGCCACCTTATGCATCAAGTGCATGTCAGTCGGTGGAACCTGTCTCACGTAAGTGTATGTGTAAGGTCAGTCCGGGCCGCTTCATCCCACAATGCCGCCGAATCAAGATAATACTAGTAACGGTAAGCAAATTGACCAAATCATCGCCCACAACTACTTTGTGTTCTACTCGTGCATAGAATCTACGCATAGACCTAGCTCTGATACCACTGTTGGGGAACGTAGCAATAATTCAAAATTTTCCTACGTGTCACCAAGATCAATCTAGGAGATGCTAGCAACGAGAGAGAAGGAGTGCATCTTCATACCCTTGACGATCGCTAAGCGGAAGCGTTACAAGAGCGCGGTTGATGGAGTCGTACTCGCGGCGATTCAAATCGCAGAAGATCCGATCTAGCGCCGAACGGACGGCGCCTCCGCATTCAACGCACGTACAGCCCGGGGACGTCTCCTCCTTCTTGATCCAGCAAGTGGAGAGGAGAAGTTGAGGGAGAACTCCAACAGCACGACGGCATGGTGGCGATGAAGCTCGTGGTTCTCCGGCAGAGCTTCGCTAAGCACTACGGAGGAGGAGGAGTTGGAGGAGGAGAGGGCTGCGCCAGGGAAGGGGTGCGGCTGCCCTCTCTCTCTCTCACTATATATAGGGGGAAGGGGGATGGAGGAGGCTCCCTAGGGTTCCCCAGGGGAGGGGCGGCGGCCACAGGGGAAACCCTAGATGGGTTTGGGTGCCCCCATCCCTAGGAAACTTGCCCCCCAAGCCGGGAGGGGTGGCTGCCCTAGGGGAGGCGCCCCCACCTCTCTAGGTTACGTGCGAGGGGTAGGGAGGGGCGCACAGCCCCTTAGTGGGCTGGTGTGCCCCCTCCCTTTGGCCCATAAGGCCCCCCAACGCTTGCCGGGGCCTCTGAAACACCTTTCGGTCACGCTGGTCGTCACCCGGTACTCCCAGAACAATTCTGGACTCCAATACCCTTCGTTCAATATATCGATCTTCACATCCAGACCATTCCGGAGTTCCTCGTCACGTACGGGATCTCATCCGGGACTCCGAACAACCTTCGGTAACCAAATACTATTCCCATTACAACTCTAGTGTCACCAAACCTTAAGTGTATAGACCCTACGGGTTCGGGAACCATGCAGACATGACCGAGACACCTCTCCGGCCAATAACCAATAGCGGGATCTGGATACCCATACTGGCTCCCACATGTTCCACGATGATCTCATCGGATGAACCACGATGTCGGGGATTCAATCAATCCCGTATACAATTCCCTTTGTCCATCGGTATGTTACTTGCCCGAGATTCGATCGTGGGTATCCCCATACCTCGTTCAATCTCATTACCGGCAATTCTCTTTACTCGTTCTGTAACGCATGATCCCGTGGCTAACTCCTTAGTCACATTGAGATCATTATGATGATGCATTACCGAGTGGGCCCAGAGATACCTCTCCGTTATACGGAGTGACAAATCCCAGTCTCGATTCATGCCAACCCAACAGACACTTTCGGAGATACCTGTAGTGCACCTTTATAGCCACCCAGTTACGTTGTGACGTTTGGTACACCCAAAGCATTCTTACAGTATCCGGGAGTTACACAATCTCATGGTCTAAGGAAATGATACTTGACATTAGAAAAGCTCTTAGCAAACGAACTACACGATCTTGTGCTATGCTTAGGATTGGGTCTTGTCCATCACATCATTCTCCCAATGATGTTATCCTGTTATAAACGACATCCAATGCCATGGCCAGGAAAGCACGACCATCTATTGATCAATGAGCCAGTCAACTAGAGGCTTACTAGGGACATGTTGTGGTCTATGTATTCACACATGTATTACGGTTTCCGGTCAATACAATTATAGCATGAATAATAGACAATTATCATGAACAAGGAAATATAATAATAACCATTTTATTATTGCCTCTAGGGCATATTTCCAACAGGAATATGTTGCGGACACGCGGGGCGATCTGGTCTTCGCCGGATTCACTACCCCCTTCTGCACCCTCGCAGGCCTTGCTATGCCCCGCCCCGGAGTCTCTCTCCGATCTGATCAATAGATCGGCCCCCACCCTCCGAATTGCTTCGAGCCAGGAGGGCTCCGCTTGAAGTGAGGGTCAGACCCCACCTTCGGCGGGATCCGTCATGTCTACGGAGGGCCTTTCCTTGGCCTTCGAGGCAGAATCAAGAGGCAAAGACCAAGAGTCAATCTTGGCAAAATCTTCCCGTCACGACGCCCCTCTGGCCTTAAGCCCTTACGACGAGCCGGCAACCGATGGTCAGGGATCATCCCTGGCCCGAACCAACTTGATCTCGAATCCCGGGGTGGAAATCACATGCAAGAATCAAGGCCCGTCCTTAGTCCCTAGTGACGATCCAGACCCTCTCAAGGATCCGGTACCGTACCCTGAGTCTAGCTCGGCCTGTGGAAACCAAGGACCAACCAGGGCACTGACTGCCCTCCACCCCGTCACAATGGAATTTGTCCTAGAGCCCTCAAAGTCAGCGACCCTCGCTATTTTAAACGAGGCGCTGGACCGAATCCAGAAAATGGCCATCCAGGAGGACCTGCCCTCCGCCCACAACCATCAACCCTTCGAGGCGTACTACATGGAATTTTATGTCCCACCAACCACCCACTTGGTAGCTACTATCGATGATTTAACCCATATGCTAGATTATAATTCGAAAAACTCCGAATACATGGATGAAGACGGCGGAGCCACGGCTAACACTGATGTTGCCCCCCCGTCACCGGCCACTGGACGGCCATGTCCACCTACGATATTTACATGGTGGACACGTCCAAGGACGGCGATGTCACTCCCAATCAGGAAAAAAACAAGCCCAGAGATGAGCCGCCCAAGCGCCATAAATAGCATCATCGATCAAAGCCACGTCAAAGCTAGACGAGCAATGTGGACTCTGCGGAGAATGGCACCGGAAACAATACGTATGACTGATACGTCTCCGTCGTATCTATAATTTTTGATTGTTCCATGCCAATATTATACAACTTTCATATACTTTTGGCAACTTTTTATACTATTTTTGGGACTAACATATTGATGCAGTGCCCAGTGACAGTTCCTGTTTGTTGCATGTTTATGTTTCGCAGAAACCCCATATCAAATGGAATCCAAATGGAATAAAAAAGGAGGGAGAATATTTTTGGAATATTTGGGAAATATGGGAGGAAGAATTAGCGCGAGACGGTGCCCGAGGTGGCCACGAGGCAGGGGGCGCGCCTGCCCCCTGGGCGCGCCCCTGACCCTCGTGGCCCCCACCCCCGTAAGGCGGTTGCTGCTCTTCTTTGGCAGCAAGAAAGCTAATTTTTGGGGAAAAAATCTTGGCGAAGGTTTCAATCCAATCGGAGTTACGGATCTCCAGATATATAAGAAACGGCGAAAGGGCAGAATACCAGAACGCAGAAACAGAGAGAGACACAGAGACAGATCCAATCTCGGAGGGGCTCTCGCCCCTACCATGCCATGGAGGCCAAGGACCAGAGGGGAAACCCTTCTCCCATATAGGGAGGAGGTCAAGGAAGAAGAAGAAGAAGAAGGGGGCCCCTCTCCCCCTCTCTTCCGGTGGCGCCGGAACGCTGTCGTGGCCATCATCATCATCACCGCGATCTTCACCAACACCTCCGTCATCTTCACCAACATCTCCATCACCTTCCCCCCTCTATCTACAGTGGTCCACTCTCCCGCAACCCGCTGTACCCTCTACTTGAACATGGTGCCCTATGCTTCATATTATTATCCAATGATGTGTTGCCATCCTATGATGTATGAGTAGATTTTCATTGTCCTATCGGTGGTTGATGAATTGCTATGATTGATTTAATTTGCTTGTGGTTATGTTGTTGTCCTTTGGTGCCCATCATATGAGTGCACGCGTGGATCACACCATAGGGTTAGTTGTATGTTGATAGGACTATGTATTGGAGGGCAAGAGTGACAGAAGCTTCAACCTAGCATAGAAATTGATGCATACGGGATTGAAGGGGGGCCAATATATCTAATGCTATGGTTGGGTTTCACCTTAATGAACATTAGTAGTTGCAGACGCTTGCTAATAGTTCAAATCATAAGTGCATAGAATTCCAAGTGAGGGATAACATGCTAGAAGTGGCCTCTCCCACATAAAACTTGCTATCGGTCTAGTAAAGTAGTCAATTGCTTAGGGACAATTTCGCAACTCCTACCACCACTTTTCCACACTCGGCATATTTACTTTATTGTGTCTTTATCTAAACAGCTCTTACTTTTTATTTACGCTCTCTTTATATTCTTGCAAACCTATCCAACAACACCTACAAAGTACTTCTAGTTTCATACTTGTTTTAGGTAAAGCGAACGTTAAGCGTGCGTAGAGTTGTATCGGTGGTTGATAGAACTTGAGGGAATATTTGTTCTACCTTTAGCTCCTCGTTGGTTTCGACACTCTTACTTATCGAAAGAGGCTACAATTGATCCCCTATACTTGTGGGTTATCTAGACCTTTTTCTGGCGCCGTTGCCGGGGAGTCATAGCGTGGGGTGAATATTCTCGTGTGTGCTTGTTTGCTTTATCACTAAGTTATTTTTATTTGCTGTACTTAGTTGTTTTCTATCTTCAGTTATGGATATGGAACACGAAATACCAAAAAAATTAGGTTTACTTGCTACTCATGGAGATGGGGAACCTCCTAAACCCTCGATGATCATTATGTGAAAATATTATGTACTACTTTGATAATCCTGAGAAAACCTCATTCAATTATGTAATGGGAGACACGTTGGATCAACGTGAATACTTTAGGGATTATCGCTTGACTCAAAAAGGGAAACTATTATGGGATCAAATTTATATGTTGAAGTGGTATGCCAGGCAACTATGCTTGAGATATGATTATACTTGTTGCTCTAGGATGAAGTCTCCACAACTTCCCTTTTAATGCAAATTTAATGATAATGAAACCTTGGCTTCTTATGCCAGAGGTATATATGATTACTATGATGTGGAACAAATAGAAGAATTTGTTGCTTTTATGGGTGATTATGAAATTGAATCTGTATTTAAAGAGTGTGAAAATATTTATGATGCTGTTTATAGACCTAAAAATTTAGCTATCCTTAAATATTGCTATGAGAATTATGAATACAATGCCGATATTGATGCATTTATTGAGAAAGTCTCCGCTGTCCAAGAAGAGACTAATATTTTGCAGGAGTCTATGGAAGAAGAAATTGATGAAACTGTGAGCTCATTGGTCAAAAAAGATGAGGAGGAGAGTGAAGAACAAAAGGAGGAAGAGCGGATTAGCTACCCGTGCCCACCTTCTAATGAGAGTAACTCTTCAACTCATACATTGTTTAATTTCCCTTCGTGCTTACTAAAGGATGATTGCTATGATGACTGTTATGATCCCATTGATTCTCTTGAAGTATCCCTTTTTGATGATACTTGCTATGCTTGTGGCCAAGATGCCAATATGAATTATGCTTATGGAGATGAACTTTCTATAGTTCCTTATGTTAAACTTGAAATTGTTGCTATTGCACCCACGCATGATAGTCCTATTATCTTTTTGAATTCTCCCGATTATACTATATCGGAGAAGTTTCCCCTTATTAAGGATTATATTGATGGGTTGCCTTTTACCGTTGCACATGATGGTTTTGATAGATATAATATTCATGTGCTTGCTGCTCCTACTTGCAATTATTATGAGAGAGGAACTATATCTCCACCTCTCTATGTTTCCAATATGATAAAATTGCAACAAACTGTTTATACTATGCATTGGCCTTTACTGTGTGTGCATGAATTGTTCTTTTATGACATGCCGATGCATAGGAAGAGAGTTATACTTCATCATTACATGATATATGTTACTTTGTTCTCACTACTAAATTACAAATCATTGTTAATTAAAATTGGCTTTGATATACCTTGGGATCCGGGTGGATCCATTACTTGAGCACTATATGCCTAGCTTAATGGCTTTAAAGAAAGCGCTGCCAGGGAGACAACCCGGAAGTTTTAGAGAGTCATTTATTTCTGTTGAGTGCTTTTATAAATTTTAAAAACAAAAAAAATAAAGAGGGGAACCTAAAACTTTTTCAAAAAGAAAAGCGAAAGTGAGAAAGACGAGCATTGTTAAAGTGGGAGCTAGCCTTGAACTTTGTTCATGCTCACGGAAACTTTGTGAATCTTGATTACAGAAACTTTTCAACAAAAATAATTATACCCTTGTACAATTCCATTGTATTATAAAAATAATGTGCCAAGGTTTGCCTTTAGGATGTTTACAATGCTTGTTGGTTTGTACGGTGCAGGACAGAAACTTTCGCTGTAGTGCGCGATTTTACATTTTTTACTGGAACGTCAAATGGTTCTGAAACTTTATGCACTGTCTTTATATACAAATTGTTTATTTTTCCTAATTTTGGAAGAATTTTTCAAGTACCAGAAGTATGGTTAATGTTCAGATTATTACAGACTGTTCTGTTTTAGACAGATTCTGTTTTTGATGCATAGTTTGCTTGTTTTGATGAAACTATCGATTTATATCAGTGGATTAAGCCATGAAAAAGTTATATTACAGTATCTACAGTGCAAAAACAAAATATGAATTGGTTTGCAACAGTACTTAGAGTAGTGATTTTCTTTATTATACTAACGGATCTTACCGAGTTTTCTGTTGAAGTTTTGTGTGGATGAAGTGTTCGATGATCGAGGATGTCTCGATGTGAGGAGAAGAAGGAGAGGCAAGAGCTCAAGCTTGGTGATGCCCAAGGCACCTCAAGTAACTATTGAAGGAGACTCAAGCATCTAAGCTTAGGGATGCCCCGGAAGGCATCCTCTCTTTCTTCAATGAGTATCGGTATGTTTTCGGATTCGTTTCGTTCATGCGATATGTGCAAATCTTGGAGCGTCTTTTGCATTTATATTTCACTTTTCTTTTATGCACCATGCTGGTATGAGATAGTCCTTGGTTGATTTATAGAATGCTCTTTGCACTTCACTTATATCTTCTGAGTATAGCTTTATAGAATGCTTCATGTGCTTCACATATATCTTTTGAAGTTTGGATTGCTTGTTTATCTTCACATAGAAAACCGCCATTTGTAGAATGCTCTTTTGCTTCACTTATATTTGTTAGAGCGTGGGCATATCTTTTGTAGAAAGAATTAAACTCTCTTGCTTCACTTATATCTATTTAGAGAGATGACAGGAATTGGTCATTCACATGGTTAGTCATAAAATCCTACATAAAACTTGTAGATCACTGAATATGATATGTTTGATTCCTTGCAATAGTTTTGCGATATAAAGGTGGTGATATTAGAGTCGTGCTAGTTGAGTAATTGTGAAATTGAGAAATACTTGTGTTGAAGTTTGCAAGTCCCATAGCATGCACGTATGGTGAACCGTTATGTAACGAAGCTGGAGCATGAAGTGCTCTTTGATTGCTTTCCTTATGAGTGGCGGTCGGGGATGAGCGATGGTCTTTTCCTACCAATCTATCCCCCTAGGGGCATGCGTAGTAGTACTTTGCTTTGAGGGCTAACAAACTTTTGCAATAAGTATATGAGTTCTTTATGACTAATGTGAGTCCATGGATTATATGCACTCTCACCCTTCCATCATTGCTAGCCTCTTCGGTACCGTGCATTGCCCTTTCTCACCTCGAGAGTTGGTGCAAACTTCGCCGGTGCATCCAAACCCCGTGATACGATGCGCTCTATCACACATAAACCTCCTTATATCTTCCTCAAAACAGCCACCATACCTACCTATCATGGCATATCTTTTGTAGAAAGAATTAAACTCTCTTGCTTCTGATGATGGGCTTCCTCAAATGCCCGAGGTCTTCATGAGCATGCAAGTTGGATGCACACCCACTTAGTTTCCAGTTTGAGCTTTCATACACTTATAGCTCTTAGTGCATCCGTTGCATGGCAATCCCTACTCCTCACATTGACATCAATTGATGGGCATCTCCATAGCCCGTTGATTAGCCGCGTCAATGTGAGACTTTCTCTTTTTTTTGTCTTCTCCACACAACCTCCATCATCATATGCTACTCCACCTATAGTGCTATGTCCATGGCTTGCGCTCATGTATTGCGTGAGGGTTGAAAAGGCTGAAGCGCGTTAAAAAGTATGAACCAATTGCTCGGCTTGTCATCGGGGTTGTGCATGATTTGAATGCTTTGTGTGGTGAAGATGGAGCATAGCCAGACTATATGATTTTGTAGGGATGAGCTTTCTTTGGCTATGTTATTTGAATAAGACATAATTGCTTGGTTGGTATGCTTTAAGTATTATTGTTTTTATGTCAAAAGATAGACTATTGCTTTGAATCACTCGTGTCTTAATATTCAAGCCATGATTAGATTATGTGATCAAGATTATGCTAGGTAGCATTCCACATCAAAAAATATCTTTTTTATCATTTACCTACTCGAGGACGAGCAGGAATTAAGCTTGGGGATGTTGATACATCTCCGTCGTATCTATAATTTTTTATTGTTCCATGCCAATATTATACAACTTTCATATACTTTTGGCAACTTTTTATACTATTTTTGGGACTAACATATTGATCCAGTGCCCAGTGCCAGCTCTTGTTTGTTCCATCTTTTATGTTTCGTAGAAACCCCATATCAAACGGAATCCAAATGGAATAAAAACGGACGGAGAATATTTTTGGAATATTTGGGAAATATGGGAGGAAGAATCAACGCGAGACGGTGCCCGAGGTGGCCACGACGCAGGGGGGCGCGCCTGCCCCCCTAGGCGCGCCCCTGACCCTCGTGGGACCTCATAAGGCGGTTGCTGATCTTCTTTGTCCGCAAGAAAGCTAATTTTCAGAGAAAAATCTTGGCGAAGGTTTCAATCCAATCGGAGTTACGGATCTCCGGATATATAAGAAACGGCGAAAGGGCAAAATACCAGAACGTAGAAACAGAGAGAGACAGAGAGACAGATCCAATCTCAGAGGGGCTCTCGCCCCTCCCATGCCATGGAGGCTAAGGACCAGAGGGGAAAACCCTTCTCCCATCTAGGGAGGAGGTCAAGGAAGAAGAAGAAGAAGGGGGCCCCTCTCCCCCTCTCTTCCGGTGGCGCCGGAACGCTGCCGTGGCCATCATCATCATCACCGCGATCTTCACCAACACCTCTGTCATCTTCACCAACATCTCCATCACCTTCCCCCCTCTATCTACAGCGGTCCGCTCTCCCGCAACCCGCTGTACCCTCTACTTGAACATGGTGCCTTATGCTTCATATTATTATCCAATGATGTGTTGCCATCCTATGATGTCTGAGTAGATTTTGGTTGTCCTATCGGTGGTTGATGAATTGCTATGATTGATTTAATTTGCTTGTGCTTATGTTGCTATCCTTTGGTGCCCATCATATGAGCGCGCACGTGGATCACACCATAGGGTTAGTTGTACGTTGATAGGATTATGTATTGGAGGGCAAGAGTGACAGAAGCTTCAACCTTGCATAGAAATTGATGCATACGGGATTGAAGGGGGACCAATATATCTTAATGCTATGGTTGGGTTTCACCTTAATGAACGTTAGTAGTTGTGGACGCTTGCTAATAGTTCAAATCATAAGTGCATAGAATTCCAAGTCAGGGATGACATGCTAGCAGTGGCCTCTCCCACATAAAACTTGCTATCGGTCTAGTAAAGTAGTCAATTGCTTAGGGACAATTTCACAACACCTACCACCACTTTTCCACACTCGCTATATTTACTTTATTGTGTCTTTATCTAAACAGCCCTTACTTTTTAGTTACGCTCTCTTTATATTCTTGCAAACCTATCCAACAACACCTACAAAGTACTTCTAGTTTCATACTTGTTTTAGGTAAAGCGAACGTTAAGCGTGCGTAGAGTTGTATCGGTGGTCGATAGAACTTGAGGGGATATTTGTTATACCTTTAGCTCCTCGTTGGGTTCGACACTCTTACTTGTCGAAAGAGGCTACAATTGATCCGCTATACTTGTGGGTTACCAATGACCTTGTCGGAGCCGCAACCAACGAACATCATCACAATGACCCCGTGGGGCAGGAGGACACGTTCAACCCAGAAAACCCCGATGACTCCGAAGATAGCAAATACCTCCCATTCTCTAAAGAGGAGGCCAGTCTCGGGGAGGACTATTTCATCGTCCCCGAAGACCCTCTAGAGGGCGGGACAGAGAAGCTGACAAGGCCAAGCACCCTGCCGACCCACCTCGCCGTTATGGCATGGATCAAGTGCGACCCACCTACGAGCACGACCTCCGCCATGACCTAAACACTCGAGGAGGCCATACCAGGTCCATCTACGGACCCAGAGAAGATCCGCCCATACAACAGGAAGGATATTACGATTAGGCGAACCGAAATGATTTAATCCGGGAGCAGCAGCGGACTCAAATGTCCGAAGACCTCCGACGTGACGTAGCCCGAGTTCGGGGCGCCGCACACCCCCTGTGCTTCATAGAGAGGGTAATGCAACACCAATTCCTAGAAGGCATCAAGCCTGTGAACATTAAACCATACGATGGAACAACAGATCCGGGCGTATGGATAGAGGATATACTCCTCCACATTCATATGGCGCGAGGAGATGACCTCCGCGCCATCAAATATCTGCCACTAAAGCTTAAAGGTCTGGCTCGACACTGGTTGAATAGCCTTCCTGAAGACTATAGGCTGTTGGGAAGAGCTTGGGGACACTTTTTAAGCGAACTTTTGGGGCACCTATGTCCGACCTCCGGACGCTGATGACCTAAATCGCATCACACAACAGCCCGGAGAATCTGCCTGACAATTTTGGAACCGATTCCTCATAAAGAAAAACCAGATTGTCGACTGTCCAGATGCCGAAGCCTTGGCTGCTTTCAAGCATAGTGTCAAGGACGAATGGCTCGTAAGATAGCTCGGCCAGGACAAACCAAGAACTATGGCCCGCTTTTGGGCTGGCGAAGACAGTTTGCTTGCTCCGGTACCTCGGAGATTCGGGACGGAAATGGAAAGCCCCGACACAACAAGAATAGACGTCGCCACAATGACGGTGATGACTCACAAGTATATGGGATCTATCGTAGTCCTTTCGATAAGTAAGAGTGTCGAACCCAACGAGGAGCAGAAGGAAATGACAAGCGGTTTTCAGCAAGGTATTCTCTGCAAGCACTGAAATTATCGGTGACATATAGTTGTGTGATAAGATAATTCATAACGGGTAACAAGTAACAAAAGTAACTAAGGTGCACCAAGGTGGCCCGATCCTTTTTGTAGCAAAGGACAAGCCTGGACGAACTCTTATATAAAGCAAAGCGCTCCCGAGGACAGATGGGAATTACTGTTAAGTTAGTTTTCATCACGCTCATATGATTCACGTTCGTTACTTTGATAATTTGATATGTGGGTGGGCCGGTGCTTGGGTGCTGCCCTTCCTTGGAAAAGCCTCCCACTTATGATTAACCCCTCTCGCAAGCATCTGCAACTACGAAAGAAGAATTAAGATAAATCTAACAATAGCATGAATCATATGGATCCAAATCAGCCCCTTATGAAGCAACGCATAAACTAGGGTTTAAGCTTCCGTCACTCTAGCAACCCATAATCTACTTATTACTTCCCAATGCCTTCCCCTAGGCCCAAATCATGGTGAATTGTCATGTGGTCGAGCTTCACATAACACCACTAGAGGAAAGACAACATACATCTCATCAAAATATCGAACGAATACCAAATTCACATGATTACTTATAACAAGACTTCTCCCATGTCGGTGTCAAAACCGGCGGATCTCGGGTAGGGGGTCCCGAACTGTGCGTCTAAGGCAGATGGTAACAGGAGGCGGGGGACACGATGTTTACCTAGGTTCGGGCCCTCTCGATGGAGGTAATACCCTACTTCCTGCTTGATTGATCTTGATGATATGAGTATTACAAGAGTTGATCTACCACGAGATCGTAGAGGCTAAACCCTAGAAGCTAGCCTATGGTATGGTTGTTGTTGTCCTACGGACTAAACCCTCTGGTTTATATAGACACCAGAGGGGGCTAGGGTTACACAGAGTCGGTTACAAGGGATGAGATCTACATATCCGTATTGCCAAGCTTGCCTTCCATGCCAAGGAGAGTCCCATCCGGACACGGGATGAAGTCTTCAATCTTGTATCTTCATAGTCCAACAATCCGGCTAAAGTATATAGTCCGGCTGTCCGAGGACCCCCCAATCCCGGACTCCCTCAGTAGCCCGTGAACCAGGCTTCAATGACGATGAGTCCGGCGTGCTGATTGTCTTCGGCATTGCAAGGCGGGTTCTTCCTCCGAATACTCCATAGAAGATTTTGAACGCAAGGATAGTGTCCGGCTCTGCAAAACAAATTCCACATACCACCGTAGAGAGAATAATATTTCCACAAATCTAATCTGCTGACTACTTTTCATAACGTGACATCACACCACGGCCTGGTCATTATTCAAACCGTTTCTCCCAGCCTACCACTGCATGTTTCACGAGGCGGTTTTATTGGCACGTCTTGTCGAAGCAGAGATCGTGTTCCCCTTATCACGGGATTCTCATCAATACGGGTATGGGTAACCCAATCATGCCTGTTGGTATGACTCCTTGATTTTAGGCAAGTTCCAAACGGCCACGCGGAGGACGCTTGATATTCACCCTCTTTATAAAGGGGCCAAGGCCTGTCCTTTTCTTCTCGCGCTTAATCGAATCCTTCCCCCACCTCGAGTTCCAACACCCAAGGCTCAGGCTAGGCGCTTTGGACCTTCAATCATGTCCAGATCCAACCTGCAAGGTCGGTGGATGCCCTCCTCTGTCACAGAGGAGGACATCAAGAAGCTAAGAGAAGCCAGGTATCTGACCGCCGAAATCTCGCACAGGCTGCCTGCTCGAGGGCAGGTCATCCCCACTCCCGAGCCCAACGAGAGTGTCGTATTCGTCTTCCACTTCCTCCGAGGGCTAGGCTTTAGTCTAGATCCCTTTGTTAGAGGGCTCATGTTCTATTACGGCCTCGATTTCCATGATCTGGCCCCGGATTCCATCCTTCACATCTCGTCGTTCATCGTCGTGTGTGAGGCCTTCCTCCACATCACCCCACACTTCGGCTTATGGCTCAAGACCTTTAATGTGAAGCCGAAGATGATTAATGGGCGACACGCAGAATGCGGAGGTGCCATAATAAGCAAATGCGCTGATGCTCCATGGCCAAAGGGTTCGTTCCCGGAGGTGTCCAGCTTATGGAAACGGGAGTGGTTTTACATCACAGCTCCCCGAAGTACTAAGTGGGTAGCCGACCCTTCCTTTCGCTCGGGCCCCCCGCCACAACTGGCGTCATGGGTCAACAAGGGGCTGGACTGGGGGCCAGTAAATGATGTGCCAACATTGCAGAGTCCCATCCGAGATCTCCTCGAGGGAGATGTCAGCCTTGTCAAGGTAATGCAAGTCATGGTAGTTCGTTGAGCCCTGCCTTGCAAACGTCGACCTCTCCGTATGTGGGAGTTCAACCCGGAAGGACCGTGAACTATTCAACACTTCTTCGGCGTGCCGCTCGAAGAGATGTACAGATTGTTCTTCGGATCACGAATAAAGTGTCTGGACACCACCGAGGATGCGGGTCTAAACTGCAACCGTCCAGACACCCAAGTAAGTAGTTCTTCGGCCGAACATGTTGTCTCTTTATTCATCACAACATCATTATGAAAAGTCGCTCTTTGACCAGGACTGGGTAAAAAAAAGCGAAGATGATCAGGTGTTCGGCCCCCCTTCCCGAAGGATCAACAGATCCAGTACTGGCCAGAATGCTTGAGCTCGCGCCTTATCAAGCGCCATCAGGGGAAGATAAAGGGGGGAATAAAGAAGCCGAAAGCGGGCTGCACTCATTCTTCATCCAGACCGGGGGAATTAGTGCCTCCGCGAAGGAGGATAACCGGGGAGAAGAATCTAAAATCCCCTCTCCCCAAGGAAGGAAGAGGACCGCCTCTGAAGACTTGGAAACAATGGTTTCCAAACGAGGGAAGAAATCTTCATCAGGGGGTCCTACCCCGGAGGGTATCCTTACCGCACAGTGCCCGCAAAGGGATCAGCCCCCCACCGAGCTGTAAGTAGACAAAAGTACTTTATAGTAAACATATCTTACTTTATATCCGAGGACAATAACCGAGACGTATGTCCTGTAGTTCGGATCATAGCCCTTCTCGACAGAGCTCGTCTTTGGGGGATCTTCTTCCGGAGATGATGGAGAGCGAAACACCTCCCCATGCCTCCCCGCCTCACGAGGCGGGCGACCCAGAGGTGTCATCATAGAGGATTTCTCCTAGTCCACCAAGGCCAGAAGGTAATCCTTCAGCCTCCCGAAGTCCAGACTATTCGGCTCCTGAAGGGAGCAACAGAAAAAGTCCGGAGCTGTCCGGTGCGTGACCGGACGCATTGATGAGTCTTCTGGAGCAAGCGGCTATCTTAGAGGCGCATCGTACGTTAATGGGTACGGTAGTTGAGAAGATTTCATCCACCGAAAGCGGGTTGCATGAAGCTTTTATGAGCCTGCTGAGAGGCATTGAGGTACACAAAGTAATATGTATATTTTTGACGGTACCGCACACGCCAGGTGTGCCCTATGCAGATAGTAGCCCCTGAGACTCTGGTTGCTGTCGAAAAAGGCGGCAAACAGAGGATCATAGTCCCAGGTAATAATCATGCCGCCTTCATGTGCAGGTGGCTGAGGGTCCGGTGGCTAGCCGCACTAGGGAGTTTGCCGAACTGAAGCAGCAACTTGATGCGGCGGATGCCGACATCGTGCTTGTAAACAGGCGGCTTGACGAGGCACGGGGTATGTATTCTCCGATGGTCAACATATATTAAGAGGGGCATGATGCTAGTATCTATAATATGTTGTGACTGTAGATGGAGCTGCCGCCGTGGAGACCCTCCGGGCGGAACTTGCCCAAGCCAAGGAACAAGCCAGGAGGAGTGATGCAGCCGCCCTAAAGGCGGTCGAAGAATTAAGAGCCGAACAGGCTGCGCATTGCGAGAGCAAAGAGAAAATAGCCAAGATGGCTGTTGAGTTGAATGGTGCCACCGACCGTTATGAGCTTCTTGAAAGGGAAAGTCAAACAAAGACGGCGGACCTGGACAAAGCCATGGTAGCAGCCAAGGAAACCCGCTCTAAAATCAGAGCAGCGAAGGAGGTGCTACGACAAGCCGGAGATATCACGGCTGGGAAGCCCTTTTTGTTGCGGACGAAGTTCGGAGATCCTAAGTATGCTCTCCTGGATCAATTATGGAGTTCTGCAGACGCGTACTTGGATTTGGCAGCGAGTGCCGCCGATGCGACCAAGTTTTTCAAAGATCAAAAAGATCACGAAGTGGAAAAGTTGTTCTGGTCGCAATTCAATGCTCCGGCGCGTCCGCTGCTGTTAAATGAGCAAATGGCCGAGTGGGCCGAGCTCCATAGGTTGTCTGGACTTGCCATGAGGTCTGTCGTGGATCATCTCTGGCCGGAAGGACCAAGGCCGAGTAGTTATTTTGGTCTTGTGCAACGATTCCTTGGTGTTGTGCCGCATATTGACGTTGTAAAGTGGTCGGCGTGCATAGAAGGTGCGCGGATGGCTCTTGCCCGTGTCAAGACATGCTGGGCAGAGATGGAGGCCACCGCTATTGCAACCCAGAATCCGGCCGTACGCCAGGTTTCATCCGAGCACTATTTTGAAGAAGTCCTGGAAGGTGCTCGTTTAATAGAGACTCAGTGCTCGAAGAGTGTCATGTTCGAGTGACATGTATTCCGATTGTAAAAACAATGCTATTTAAATTATAAAGGCTGTGTTTATACTTTTGCCTGAAAGTATTATGGTGCCTCCTGTGCGGCCGTTTATGTATATATGTATATAACCTGAAAGTTTGCAGTCATCGGCTTCAGCCCCCACGCATATAATGCGGGGGTGTTCGCAAAAGCGCGTGTTCACACTTGATCCAACGTCTTGGTCCATTAAGGAGGTGGTAGCGCGGCGAACGAGGCAATCAGACTATATTGCTTTAACACTTTCACTTAACCATAGGAGTTTGACAGTGGGGCTACTATATAGCCCCTGGTACTTCCACGCTCATCCGAGTCTGGGGCGCGTACGTACATGACCAGGAAAACCGGCCCTTTGTTAATGCGGAGGAATCCCGAAGATTTCGCTAAGTCATCGAGTGGTTGACCAGTCTCGCGCTTTATCATGACAGTCAGTTTTCGGCTTTCTCTACTGAGGTGCTCATCCGGATGAACCAGGGCACAATCGCAGTAGTTCTCCCGGTGCCACCTTAGCCGATAGAACGGAACGTAAGGTAGCAAAATGCGGGAGCCGGGCAAACCCAACATTTGACCAAGACATGATTCAGAGATGATGCATATAAGGCCAAACTCGCGACGCCGAACACTCCCTAAGGTATTCGGTCTTTACAACATATACCAGGCTGAGTAACGCCCTTGATAATAAACCCCGAGTGTCCAGGTACGTGCATCATTCTGATGTGGCGAAATGCCAATAACGTCAACATCCCTCTCAGTTATACTGAGTATCCGGAGGATGTGAAGCAATAAGAGACAGTAAAAAAGGTTTACACAGGGTCTTAATCTAAAAAGAAACCTTTGAGCGGGGCCCTGCTGCACGTCTGCGCCTGTGTCTCCGTTGTGCCGTATCCTGGAAGGGTGTAGCACGATTATCATCTGTAAGAGAGAAGAACTTAGGTGAAAGTTGTCGTGCGAAAAATTGGTTATTCTCAATAAACCATTAAAATTCAAGATAAGTAAAGTCGAGCCGAACTGTAGTCCTTTTTACATGCGGGAAGCCCCTGGTACCGCCTATGGGGGTATATCCATCAAACCAATCTCAGGTTTATCTAAGCTGTTACAACTAGTGATGCGCCGGACTCGTCTAGCCGTGTCCGCGGTCTTGACGACCGATCATTTATTCTGGTTGGAGAGGCCGTTTAGTGTTCGGGTGCTAAAGCCGCCACACGTTCTTCCGCGCGTAAGGAACGCTCAACATTTCCGCTAACTGTGATGATGCCACGTGGACCGGGCATCTTAAGCTTAAGGGAAGCGTAATGCGGTACTGCATTAAAACGAGCGAAAGATGTTCTTCCGAGTAGTGCTTGATAGCCGCTTCGAAATGGAGCGATGTCGAAGGTTAACTTTTCACTTCGGAAGTTGTCGGGAGAACCGAATACAACCTCTAGTACTAGAGAGCCCGTACAGTGGGCCTCTGGGCCTGGTATTACTCCTTTAAAGGTAGTATTGCTTTGGCTGATTCTTGTCGGGTCTATCCCCATTTTGCGAAATGTATCCTAATATATCATATTAAGACTACTGCCGCCGTCCATGAGGACTTGGGTGAGGTGGTATCCGTTGATAATTGGGTCTAGCACCAAGGAAGCCAATCCTCCGTGCCGGATACTTGTCGATCCGTGCGATCAAAAGTGATCGGGCAGGCCGACCAAGGGTTGAACTTAGGGGTGACGAGCTCTACGGCGCATATGTCTCAGAGTGCATGTTTGCTCCTTCTTTTTGTTACGTGAATCATGTTCACTGTTTTGACCTCTGGTGGGAATTTTTTCTGTCCCCCAGTGTTTTGCTGGCGAGGATCATCCTCGTCTTCACTTGGTGTCTCCCTCCCCTTGTGTTCGGCGTTTAGCTTGCCGGCCTGCTTGAAGACCCAGCATACTCTGTGGGTGTGATTTGCAGGTTTATCGGAGGTGCCATGAATTTGACATAATTTGTCTAGAATCTTGTTTAGGCTGGACGGTCCATCTCTGTTGCCTTTGAAAGGCTTTTTCCGCTGACTGGGTCGAGAGCCCCTAAATCCGGCGTTTACCGCCGTGTTGTCTGGGCTGTCTTCGTTATTTCGACGCTTGCTTTTACTGCGTCGTGGTTTTCCATTGCCATCCCTGACTTCAGATGTGCCCGGGTCGCTGGTGCTACTACGGGCCAGCCAGCTATCTTCGCCCGCGCAAAAGCGGGTCATGAGGCTTGTTAGGGCTGCCATTGTCCTCGGTTTTTCTTGGCCGAGGTGTCTGGCGAGCCATTCGTCTCGGACGCTGTGTTTGAAAGCTGCTAAGGCTTCGGCGTCCGGGCAGTCGACGATTTGATTCTTTTTAGTAAGAAATCTATTCCAAAGCTTTCGGGCTGACTCTCCGGGCTGTTGAATTATATGACTTAAATCGTCTGCGTCCGGAGGTCGGACATAGGTCCCTCGAAAGTTAGCCCTAAAACCATCCTCAAGCTCCTCCCAACTTCCAATTGAATTTTCGGGGAGGCTCTTCAGCCAGTGCCGAGCTGGTCCTTTCAACTTGAGGGGCAAGTATTTGATGGCGTGGAGATCGTCTCCGCGAGCCATATGGATACGGAGCATGAAGTCCTCAATCCAGACCCCAGGGTCTGTCGTCCCATCGTACGCCTCTATGTTCACGGGTTTGAATCCCTCTGGAAATTCATGATCCAGCACCTCATTGGTGAAGCATAGGGGGTGCGCGGCACCCCTATATTTGGATGTGTCATGGCATTCTGGCTGTTGTAGTGTTCGGTTTTGATTCTGCGCTGGAGCACGCTTCCTAGATCCGTAGATGGATCCGGTCATGCCGGATTTTTGATGCAAGTCCTCACGTGAATCGTGTGCTGACTTATGTGCGGCCTCGTAAGCCGCCCTATCGCGGCCACGAGGTGGTCGATCCGACCGGTCGGCCGCTTTATTTTTTGGCTGTGTAGGCTCTAAGGCCTCGTCATCGAATTCAGGCAGCAGCTTGCACTTTGGGTAACTCTTTGTGTGGCGATTGCCACCGTACTTTTCAGTAGTGTCCAGCGCTTTGTTCCATCTATTGATGAGTGTATTTTGCGTGGCCTTAAGCCTTTGTTTCTGCTTCTTAAGACTCCTTGCGCTGGCAATAAGCCTTCCGTGGAGGTTCTCTTGTTCCAAGTTCCTTTCCGGGATGATATGTATATCGTCATCCAGACTATTCTCCTCTCCGGAGACAGGTTGATGATTTCTACCCTCGGCGTCGCCGTGATCGGACAGTGGCTCCGTACTATGTTCGCCGTCCGCTGGCTCGTCCTGCTCTGTTGCTTTGGAGTCGACCGGGGTCTCATTCTTTCTTGCGCTGTTATCGCTATTTTTGCCGAGGTGGGATTTGGAGCGGCGTCTACGTCGTCGCTTTGGTTGCTTCTCGAGGGGGTTATCCTTCGCTGCATCCTCCCGTTCCTCATCATTGTCTTCTTTGGGTGTATCCACCATGTATATATCATGTGATGAAGTGGCTGTCCAGCGCCTTGTGGGCGATGGTTCCTGTTCGTCTCCTGCATCGTCGTCCATACCGTCGATGTCTTCGGAGCCGAAATCGAGCATGTCGGTTAAATCGTCGACAGTGGCTACTAAGTGGGTGGTGGGTGGGGAGCGAATTTCTTCATCGTCCGCATCCCATTCTAGCTGGACATAGTTCGGCCAAGGGTCTCCTAACAAGGAGAGAGACCTCAATGAGTTTAGCACATCGCCCAAGGGTGAGCGCCGAAAGATATCCGCGGAGGAAAACTCCAAGATCGGTGCCCGATCAGATTCGGTAGGCACCGACACAAGCGGTTCGGGGCCCACGGCCGGGGACGAATCCAATGGTTTGGCAACGCGGGTCTCGTAGGAGGTGAAGTCAGTATTCGGCTCTATCGCCACTGAGTGTGCGGCCTCCGTGGCGGGGTCCATCCACCCGTCCTCAGATGGCGCAATTTGTTCCGGAGTAGTCGCAGGTGTGATCTCCCGAACACTGTCCGACGGCAGAGCTAAGTCATGCCCGTCGTGATCGTGCGGCGCACCTGACATGGGCTCGAATCTGTCGAAGATCAAGTCTCCGCGGATGTCGGCAGTATAGTTCAAGTTTCCAAACCTGACCTGATGGCCAGGGGCGTAGCTCTCGATCTGCTCCAGATGGCCAAGCGAGTTGGCCTGCAGTACGAAGCCGCCGAATACGAAGATCTGTCCGGGGAGGAAAACCTCACCCTGGATCGCATCATTGTCGATGATCGAAGGAGCCATCTAGCCTTACGGTGACGGCACAGTGGAACTCTCAATGAAAGCACCAATGTCAGTGTCAAAACCGGCGGATCTCGGGTAGGGGGTCCCGAACTGTGCGTCTAAGGCGGATGGTAACAGGAGGCGGGGGACACGATGTTTACCTAGGTTCGGGCCCTCTCGATGGAGGTAATACCCTACTTCCTGCTTGATTGATCTTGATGATATGAGTATTACAAGAGTTGATCTAGCACGAGATCGTATAGGCTAAACCCTAGAAGCTAGCCTATGGTATGGTTGTTGTTGTCCTACGGACTAAACCCTCTGGTTTATATAGACACCGGAGGGGGCTAGGGTTACACAGAGTCGGTTACAAGGGAGGAGATCTACATATCCGTATTGCCAAGCTTGCCTTCCACGCCAAGGAGAGTCCCATCCGGACACGGGACGAAGTCTTCAATCTTGTATCTTCATAGTCCAACAGTCCGGCTAAAGTATATAGTCTGGCTGTCCGAGGACCCCCCAATCCAGGACTCCCTCATCCCATGTCCCCAGGAACAAAAGTAACTACTCACAAAGCATATTCATGTTCATATTTAGAGGAGTATTAATTACCATTAAGGATCTGAACATATGATCTTTCACCGAAGAAACCAACTAGCATCAACTACAAGGAGTAATCAACACTACTAGCAACCCGCAGGTACCAATCTGAGGTTTTGAGACAAAGATCGAATACAAGAGATGAACTAGGGTTTGAGGGGAAATGGTGCTGGTGAAGATGTTGATGGAGATTGACCCCCTCTCGATGAGAGGATCGTTGGTAATGACGATGGCTTCGATTTTCCCCTCCCGGAGGGAAGTTTCCCCGGCAGAACAGCTCCGCCGGAGCCCTATATTGGTTCTTCCCAAGTTCCGCCTTGAGACGGCGGCACTTCATCCCGAAAGCTTCCTTCTGATTTTTCCAGGTCAAAACACACCATATAGCAGAAGATGGGCATCGAGGGCCTGCTAGGTGGCCCACAAGGCAGGGGTGCGCCTAGGGGGGTAGGGCATGCCCCCACCCTTGTGGATGGCTGGTGGCCCCCCTCTGGTGCTTTCTTCGCCCATTATTTTTTATATATTCCAAAATAATTCTCCGTGAAGTTTCAGGATTTATGGAGTTATGCAGAATAGGTATCTAATATTGCTCCTTTTCTAGTCCAGAATTCTAGCTGCCGGCATTCTCCCTCTTCATGTAAACCTTATAAAATAAGAGAGAAAAGGCATAAGTATTGTGATATAACGTGTAATAAGAGCCCATAATGCAATAAATATCAATATAATAGCATGATGCAAAACGGACGTATCAGATGGCGAGGGCGAGGATACGATAGTAAATGTCCGATTCTGCAATTAGAAGTCCGGACCCCTAAAGAAAGCCCCTAAAGGCAACGGTGACAGCCCTTCCATACTAGACGCAATACTGGACAGGACTTGCCAGATCCACGGCACTCCAGAGAAGCACGCCAACCACTCCAACCGTAACTGTTGGGTGATAAAGCACGGCGGCAAGCTTACAGCCGAAGACTTGGGCAAAAGCCCACGAATCAAGGACAATGACGAGCCTGGCAGGCTGAATAGTGGAGGCCAGAAACCCTTCCCTTCGGAGGTCAAGATGGTAAATATGATCTACGCAACCCACATACCAAAGAAGGAAAGGAGACGAGCGCTGTGAGACGTATATTCCGTCGAGCTCATAGCGCTGAACTTCAATCCATGGTCAGCTTGATCGATCACTTTCGATCAAAGGGATCACCCGACCAGCATATGCCATGGAGGATCCGTAGCCTTAGTACTCGACCCTATCATCAATGGACTCCACCTCACTAGAGTCCTAATGGACAGGGCAGTAGCCTCAGTTCGATATATGTAGACAGAGTGAGGAAGATGGGGATCGATCCGTCAAGGATCAAACGCAATAACACCACCTTCAAGGGGGTCATTCCGGGAGTGGAGGCCCGCTGCACAGGCACACGCTTGAAGTAGTGTTCGGTTCTCCGGACAACTTCCGAAGCGAGGACTTGATCTTCGACATTGCACCTTTCTGCAGCGGTTATCACGCCCTCCTCGGCCGAACGACGTTCGCCAAGTTCAATGTCGTCCCGCATTACGCGTACCTCAACTTGAAGATGTCTGATCCTTCGGGCGTCATAACAATGAAAGGCAACACAGAACGCTCACTTCGGACCGAAGAGCACACTGCGGCCCTGGCAGTCGAAGACCAAACCGGACCATTCAGGTCTAGATGTCGACCCGCCGTACAGACCGGTGACAACAGTAAACGGGTTCGAACCCATTCCCCACCATGGGAACCTGCATGCGTTCATTGCAAATAGGGATGCGCGGCCCACGGCACGCCCACACTCTTCGCGCTCCACGTGCCTCGTCGGCACAATTTCGCACTCAAAATACCATGGGCAGCCGTGAGGTATATATCAATAAATCCGAAGCATATGTTTGGCTAACCTGAACTTCGGAATTACCTCCGGACGACCCGGGTGCCAATTCAGCAAACCCCCCCAAGCATAAAGCTTCATCAACAGGATCCTAACCCCTCAAGGTTTTGTTGATGGTCCCTCCCAGCTCTCAGAAGGGAAGGCGTAGACGTGCAGCAGGGCATAGTGGAGGCTTCGACTCACGCATCAAGGCCCTGCGTAAACCCTTTACTCTGTAACGCCTTTTTTCTTTTTACAAATAATTCCATGGCAATTTGAATTGTACGGTTAGACATCCTGAGCTTAAGAGAAATAATAAATACACCCTTTATGGTGTTCGGATATCCGCATCTTGCGATTGTCTATCCCATTTCTGATTCTCCCCTCACCCTTCGAATAGCCCGGCATGAAAACATGATCGGTTAACTAACTTAGTGATCGATTTCACTATCAGCTCGACACCCCAAGTCCGACACTGCTTTCCACTGAGTGTTCGACATCTCGGATATTGCACTATATGCATCAAGTTCCGAACTATGTCTTAGGTCAACAGTTGGGTTGCCCGGCTTCTGTGCTTGCCCCTTATTTTCCGCACCTTCGGCTAAGAGGGCAAAGGGAGAACCCATGCGATTGTAGTTCTGGCTTGCCCAGTCAAGTACCTCAGGAGGAGAAAGCCAAAAACTGACCGTCATAGTAAGCGCGAACTGATCGGTGATCCGATGACGAGGTTTGACTCA